>NC_137671.1:2189087-2294087 GCF_963422515.1 Blennius ocellaris
GCACCTCCAGTACAAGTAACGCAGGGAAAGTTGGTTGTCGTGAAGCCATGAAATCCAACGTGTTTCCTTCTGGACCCCCGACTCAGCACACACACCCAGCATGCATCACTCTGTAAGAATGGTGTGTGTGTGTGTGTGTGTGTGTGTGTGTGTGTGTGTGTGTGTGTGTGTGTGTGTGTGTGTGTGTGTGTGTGTGTGTGTGTGTGTGTGTGTGTGTGTGTGTGTGTGTGTGTGTAGGAAGCAGCTTCAGGATGTGTGACTCAAACACTGCGATGTGAGCGTCCCGTGCTCCACAGCAAAGAAAAGAAACAGAAGTTCAGCCAGGACACATTTAAAAAGCGAGAGAGAGAGAGAGAGAGACAGAGACAGAGACAGAGACAGAGACAGAGAGAGAGAGGTTCAGGACCAGAAGCAGGGAAACACACATTTCTTCACTCTTTCTGCAAAACGTCTTTCCAGCGAGGCTCAACCTCCTGATGACCGAAGTATTTTTGGGACGAAAGGAGTCACACCTCCGCTTTCTCGAGTCTCTGAGGTTTCAGGTTGTAGCAGTGATGGGAGGAGGAGGAGAGAAGAGGAAGAGGAGGAGGAGAGAAGAGGAGGAGAGAAGAGGAGGAGGAGAGAAGAGGAGGAGGAGAGAAGAGGAGGATAAGCTCAGCACATTTCAAACCAACAGTAACAGTCCAATAATGCTGAGTCATGCTGAGTACTGAACTTGTTGGTGGAATTAGTTTCATTTGTGTGTGTCTGTGTGTGTGTGTGAGTGTGTGTGTGTGTGTGTGTGTGTGTGAGTGTGTGTGTGTGTCTGTGTGTGTGTGTGTGTACACACTCCTCCAGTGTTCTGCTCCTCTCTCCACTGTTTGTCTTTCCCAGCAGACAGGAAGTGAACCTCCTCTCCATTTCTGCCCCGTCAGTCATTCCTCCGCCTGTCCTGCAGAGCAGCCAGCGCAGGCTGAGGCTGCTGACGCTGCTAATGCTGCTAACGCTCCTAATGCTGCTAATGCTGCTGATGCTCCTAATGCTGCTAATGCTGCTAACGCTCCTAATGCTGCTGATGCTCCTAATGCTGCTAATGCTGCTAACGCTCCTATCGCTGCTAATGCTGCTAATGCTCCTATGCTGCTAATGCTGCTAACGCTGCTAATGCTTCTAACGCTCCTAATACTGCTAATGCTTCTAACACTGCTAATGCTGCTGACGCTGCTAATGCTGCTAACGCTCCTAATGCTGCTAACGCTCCTAATGCTGCTAATGCTGCTGACGTTGCTTTAGTAGTGAAGCCACTCAGACCACCTCTCCTGCTCCTTTATGGAAAAAAACGACACTATTAAACCACGACACTGAATAGGAATATTTAGCGAATTGCTGTTTTAGCAGGAGGGAGTTTGAAGAACTAAATGACGTGAAGCAAAGTAGTACAACGTATACGAAGTGCTTCCAGGCAACAGGTGGCATGAAGTGGTTTCCTTCGACGTGGAGGTGAAAAACGTGAGGTGAAAAGGTTTTCGCGGCTCGTCTGAACAAAAGAGAAGGAGAGGAGAGGAGAGGAGAGGAGAGGAGAGGAGAGGAGAGGAGAGGAGAACGACTGGACGTCAGAGCAGAAACGCTAAAAAAAGAAAAAAGAGAGAGAAATGGAGGAATGTTGATGTGTTTTTCTCTCCAGGTTTTACTGTTACTCATTAACAGCTTGAGGCTCGGCTGAGGGGCGAGGCCACACACACACACACACACACACACACACACACACACACACACACACACACACACACACACACACACACACACACACACACACACCAGTTGTAAAACTGTGGGAACACAGTTTTCCAGCCTTTAATTTTCTGGGCTTCTCATTGTTCTTCTGTTGAGTCAGTTTGACCTTTGACCTTTTACTACAGTTGTAACTTGAGTTTTTCCACTTTATCTTCTAATTAACGTCCTTTTGTTTCTGTTTTTTTTTTTTTTTTTAAACCAGTAGAACCTCAGTTTGTTTGTCCTCCGACTGGTTCATGGTGGTTCATGTTGGGCTACGTGAAAACTCAGAGTAAGTTCACCCTGAAATGAAGGAAACTCTGAGTTTTCCGTTCCAGATAGAGCTGGATTAAGCTCAGGGTCAGTCGCCACGGTAACAGACTCTGTGAACTGAACCTGCTGGCAGGTTTAGTAGAGGAAAACCTGAGTTTCTACTGGCTCCTCCCACCTGGAGCAGGTTTAGTAGAGGAAACCCTGAGTTTCTACTGGCTCCTCCCACCTGGAGCAGGTTTAGTAGAGGAAACCCTGAGTTTCTACTGGCTCCTCCCACCTGGAGCAGGTTTAGTAAAGGAAACCCTGAGTTTCTACTGGCTCCTCCCACCTGGAGCAGGTTTAGTAAAGGAAACCCTGAGTTTCTACTGGCTTCTCCCACCTGGAGCAGGTTTAGTAGAGGAAACCCTGAGTTTCTGCTGGCTCCTCCTACCTGGAACAGGTTTAGTAAAGGAAACCCTGAGTTTCTACTGGCTCCTCCCACCTGGAGCAGTTTTAGTAGAGGAAACCCTGAGTTTCTACTGGCTCCTCCCACCTGGAACAGGTTTAGTAGAGGAAACCCTGAGTTTCTGCTGGCTCCTCCCACCTGGAGCAGGTTTAGTAGAGGAAACCCTGAGTTTCTGCTGGCTCCTCTCACCTGGAGCAGGTTTAGTAGAGGAAACCCTGAGTTTCTACTGGCTCCTCTCACCTGGAGCAGGTTTAGTAGAGGAAACTCTGAGTTTCTTCGGGTTTCTCTCACTATCAAGGATCTAGCTTCCCGCAGTTCTTCTTGTAAACAAACATCTTGTCACTCTTCCTCCCGGTGCGATCTTCCTTTTCCTCCTGTTCCTCTAATCAGACATGTATTGTGTTGAAGATGAAGCCCCAGATTTTCACGTCACATCATCGTCCACCAGCGACGAGAAAGAGAAAGTGTCACACGCAGAGGAACCAAATTAATGTTAATATTTGATTTCCTGTTATGCTTCATGCGACGAGTTTCTATTGTCACCGGCACAAAGAGAGTCTGGGATGAACGACAGCAGCCGCAGCTCGGCTGTAATCTGCGTGGATTGCGGAGGATTAAATCTTTATTCAGATGCTGGTG
Organism: Blennius ocellaris; assembly: GCF_963422515.1. Lineage (NCBI taxonomy): Eukaryota > Metazoa > Chordata > Actinopteri > Blenniiformes > Blenniidae > Blennius > Blennius ocellaris. The sequence continues at coordinate 2,192,197 of NC_137671.1, forward strand.
GGACAGACGAAGCCCCTAAACCGTCTCCACAGTTGACACTCAATTCTACCAGCCTCTGACATAATGAATGTTTTAAATGTCTTTCAACAAGTCACGAGCATTTTCAATTTAATTAAATTATTTTTTTAATTAATTCACTTTTTTACTGTTCAATTTTAGATATCTTTTTTAATTGATTTATTTTTAATAATATTAAATTGTTATATCTATTGTTAAATTAATATAATATAATATAATATAATATATAAATATTTTTATTATTTAATTTATTGTTTTATTCATTAATAATTTTTTTAGGGTTAGAGTTAGGGTTAGGGTTGGGTTAGGGTTAGGTTAGGGTTCGAGTTAGGGTTGGGTTTGGGTAGGGTTGGGGTTAGTTAGGGTTAGGGTTAGGTTAGGGTTAGGGTTAGGGTTAGTTAGGGAGATCCTCCACTTGAAGCCTGCTGATCATGTGACGTTCCACATGAAAAGAGTCACACACAAAAGACCTGCTGCACTTTGTGGATCAAGTTCACCGACCCTGAGGCAGGATGGATATCCAACACCTGTAACACACACACACACACACACACACACACACACACACACACACACACACACACACACACACACACACACACACACACACACACACACACAGTACTCTGATTACTCCCAGGCCTCCTTCAGCTCGCCACATGACAAGAGACAGGAAGCCACTAGAGTCGCAGGAAACATCAACCGTCAGTCAAACGCTTGGTTGTCATCGTAGATTCCAGGACACGCCCCCCCACCCCTCCACCCTAGCCTCTTGGCGTCACGACAGCGGCCGTTTTCAAACCGACACCCCCGCGGTCGGTGGGCGGGTCAGTACTGACGGCTCCTCTCCGTCCTCCGCACCCGACACATTCCTCACACTCTGACCTTCGGCGACCTCTGGCCCCGCCCTCGCCTCGCGCGACTTGGACCCGCCAAAGCTAAAGTTAGCAGGCGGGGGTCACGTTACACGTGCAGAAGTGGACCTTTCTCTAAAAAAAAAAAAAAAAAACCCCGCCGGAGCTGTGAAAACAAAAGTAATCTGAGTACAACGGCGTCATGTAAGCCCCTCGATCTGATTTCACGCATCCGAGTTTCTAAGTCCGGTCTTTCGATGGGTTCTGTCGGTTGGTTTCCGTGGCAACAGCTCCCCCAGGGAAACTTAGTGGAAACGTTGTGGTCTCGTCTCGGTGTAATCGAGTCCTGCGGTTCAAAGCGTGAGCGACTGAATTACAAACACACAGCTCCCACTAGTGGCCCGATGTGCAAACTGCTTCGTTTTCAACGTTCCTGGAGTTTCATGGTCTGATCCAGACAACAATGTGACTCAAACAGGTTCTTTAATCTGGTTTCTGATCTGATCACATTCCATGTAAACGGCTGATCGGATCGTTTCCTGCTTGTCGGAGCTTTGTTAGTTTCTTTTACGTTCTGGAACGTTCCCGCGTGACGCTTCCTGTCTGGACGAAAAGTCAGTGTTTCCATCCCGGGGTGTTTTTTTGTTGTTGTTTTTTTTTTTCCTTTTAGCTTCACGACTTTTCAAAATAAGAATGAATAAAAAAACAAGAAGTGTCATTCATATATAAGAAAATCTTTTGGAAGTTCAGAATTGACCAAAGTGACTTGATGCTAATATGAAGGGAAAATCATCTTAATCATAATCTTAATTAGTATATGTATATATGTACATTACTGAGTATATTATATATATGTATATTCCTGAGTATATTATATGTATATATGCATATGTGTATATATGTATATATATATATATATATGTATATATATATATATATATATGCGTGTGTGTGTGTGTGTGTGTATGTATATATATATATATATATATATATATATATATATACACATACACACAGTGCTGAGTATATTATACGTATATATGTATATTACTGAGCATTTTATCCATATATATTTATATTACTGAGTATATTATACGAATATATGTATATTACTGAGTATATTATACATATGTATATTACTGAGTATATTATATGTATATATGAATATTACTTAGTATATTATATGTAAATATGTACATTACTGAGCATTTTATCCATATATATGTATATTACTGAGTATATCATGTGCATATATGTATATTACTGAGTATGTTATATGTATATTCCTGAGTATATTATATATTCCAGACTGGGGCGCTCTGTGTAGTTTGCATGTTCTTGTGGTTTTATCTACACTCCAGACTGGGGATCTTCTACGACACAGAGTTAGTTAAAGTCATGCTTTACTTCTTATTTAATGACTGTGCTCTGGGTAATCTACTCTGATTCGATCATAAATCACAACCTCGTGCTGCTGAAGGAGTTTTTATTGGAGATTTAGGAGGTAAACCTGTTTTTATGAAGACAAAAAGCACGTAACACTTTAAATCAGCGGTTCCCAATCTTTGGTTTCCCCTCGGATCCCTTCTAGGAAACCCTGGACCTGCTCTCCCACCACTGACTTCCAACACACACACATATCCACTCTTTCATCCAACATGATGCCATCGTGCAACAATGGGAAGTTTAAAAGTGGCAGCGCTGATCGGATCTGTCGTAAGGACCAGGAGCAGTTGGATGATCTGGTTCTGTTGGAAGAAACGTGTTAAAAAAAGCCCTCAGCTGGTGTTTCCCCTCCTCCGAGGCCAAAATCCCCCCAAACCTTGGTGGAAATGCGTGCAAACATGTCAAAGCTTGAGTATCAGCCCGAGTGTGAGCTCCTCCGCCCGGCGCCCTGGGAAAGCGTTGACCTCCAGAGGTACAGTACGGTGGCAGCCGGGCCTCCAGCAGCTCCCCGCCCTGGAATGTGAATAATGTTTAACCAGACGGGCTCGGGGCCAGAGCGGCTGGACGCTGGACCGACTCCCGTGGGCTCACACCGAGCGTCGGTTTTGTCTTGGCGGCGGGCATATCGGACGGAGAGTAGAGCACTTCAGGAGAGTCCGATCAGATTACCATCAGCGACTTCTCAAACCACCAGGACCAGCAGTTCTCCACATCCGGGCTTAGAAAACACCATTTGAGCTGAGAACCGGTTTCTGCTGACGGGCCAAAACAGACAAACCTGTTCTCCTCGGTCCTTCAAGGGAACCAGTCAAAAAATGCTAATGAGACTATTTGGCAGTGTTCCTGTTAGATCTGGACCAGAGGCTCCTCCCACCAACTACCTGAACCGGAGAGGACAAGAGCTCTGGTAAACCTCGGGTCCTTCGTCTTTCCAGTGGGCGGAGTTAGAGGGCGTGACGTAGAGCGCGGTGCATTGTGGGTAGTGGACCAACAGAGTTAAACTGGCGAATCGGAAGAGTTGAAAAGTTGGAAAATATCTAGCGGGCAGACGTGGCGTAGAGAGGAAGACGTAGTGAGGAAGACTTATTGATATCTGGATATCTGATCTGAAGACTATATATATATATATATATATATATATATATATATATATATAGTGGTTGTACCCATTAGCTACCCCAGCTCAGCTTGTGTGTGTTTCCTTTATGTTCACGTTGCTTAATGAGCCAGCAGCAGACCAGGGTCTCCACCAGGATCTCCACCAGGGCCTCCACCAGGGTCTCCACCAGGGCCTCCACCAGGGTCTCCACCAGGGTCTCCACCAGGGCCTCCACCAGGATCTCCACCAGGGTCTCCACCAGGGCCTCCACCAGGGCCTCCACCTGGGCCTCCACCATGTTCACTGCTCCACTGACTTTATGTGGCTGTAAAACGCTTCAGAGTTTCACTCAGGCTTTTGGAAAGTGGAGTTCGGTTCTCTTGTGTTTCTCCTTTATGAGCCAACAACTGCAAACTATTAGCAGCAGCGGGGCAGTTAACAGCCTGGCGTTGTCAGCTGCCCCCCCCCCCCACCCCCCAGACCCCGAGGTGAAGGTGTCATGGCGGTGTGAACCCCCCCCCCCCCCCCCCCCCCCCCATATGAGCAGACCAGCTCCAGATCCCGTCGGGAGCGTTTCAGACGTTCAGGCTCTAATTTAAAAGCAGCAGAGTCAGAAAGAAGAACTAAAATACACTGGGCTCGTCGGCCGCGGCCAAACCCCAAAAATGTGTCCTTTAAAATACGACTGAGACTCGTCCAAGACTCACAGAGAGATAAGCAGGTCGAGGCCGGCGGGCGGACAGACGGAGGGAAAGACGGAAAAACACTGAGTGACTGAGGACGGAGGATTGAACTCCTGATTTTACACACTCAAACCACGACAGTGAAGCGGGGGTCACACCGGGGACACACAACATGGCCTACGTTTTATTGCTGACGTCACGTCAACATCATATCGTGAACAATTAAGCAAAAAAACAAAAACCAACTTCATTATTTAAATTGGGGGAAAGAGAAAGAACACTGTGATTTTGAAGTAAAACGTCACCAATACATTATCGTCTGTTTGACTTGTATTGACGGCAAAACTTTTTATTCATTTCAACTTGGATTCTCTTTTCTTGTCTGTTTCATCATTTCCATGTTAAATTCTGCTGTGGACTGTTTTTCTTGCTCTGCCAGTCAGATTCAGTAGTAGATTACTAATTCTATTACTACTAGTAATGGAGGCTTTTCTGTGGTACTGTAGCAGTGTAGTTCTTCTTGTGTTCTAATGTTTTAGAGTTCTATGTTTGTGGCTACCCATTAGCTACAACGTAATTAGCCTAGCCACCAGGGGCTAAAATGGACTTCCTCTTTCAGTACGGACCAATCAACGAGCCATGTTTCTTCTTCACTTCCTCTCTGGTCGGTGTTTGGTTCAGCCAACAGTGCCCCCAAACAGCAGCATGCTGAACTGCACAAGGTTTTCCAGGCGGTTTGATCCGGTTTCAAAAGTGCTGCTTGAACGTAAACCGAACCAAATGAAGAGGTGACTCTCAGTCCGTGTTCTCCTGGAGTCTTAAATGTCTTTTATTTCTTTCTAAAGCACAGTGAACTGCCCTGTGTTCAAATGGTGCTCTCTACATACATTTGCCTTGCCTTTGCCTTGGAGTTGGTAGTTTTATTTTGACAGTCACAGTAATAACAATTCAACTTGGTCGTCCCCAGTGTGAACGTTTGGAGCTCATTGTTCTCCAAGTAGTGGCACGGCATGAAAACTGCATTTTCAGTCAATTTCTTTGTTTAAAAAAAAAAAGACATCATTTTCAAAACCAATTTTTTTTTCCAGAATTAAAAAACAATAAGCACAACCTCATAGTTTTCACTGGAAACGTGGTGTAAACTTTGTAGGCTAAACCTCTCAGACTCGTCATCTAACTGCTGATTGGCTGCCGAGATGTTTCTCGCGTGTTTTGTGAAACTATCAGGTCTGTGATTGGCTGTTGATGTGCACTGGGCGGGGCTGGTGTGAGGGCGAGGCCTGTGATTGGCTGTGGCCCGGCCGGTGGGCGGGGCCTTACTGTAGCCACTGTCACTCAAGCCCCCATAAGTTCGTCAGTGGTGTGCGGGACGTCCGAGGCGACGTTTCCCGGTGCGGTTCCTCTATTTACGTTTGTCTCCGGTGAAACGGGTGGACTTTTCGGGAGTCGGGTGGGAATTGCTGCCTTGTCGGACCGTCGGTTGTTGTGAGTCGTCCGCGGAAATGGGAAGTTTGCAGTGAGTTGGAGGCATGCCGGGCGGAGTCGCGAGCGGCTGACCGGAGGAGGAGGAGGAGGAGGAGGAGGAAGAGGAAGAGCAGCAGCAGCAGCAGCCGGCGACTCGGGAGCGGGTTGAATGAGGAAATCTCCCCGGGCTGAACTCTGTCCTGCTCGGAAACTCCCCCACCCTCCCTCCCTCCCTCCCCGGGGGGCCGGTGAGGTTGTTTCCCGCTGGACGCGTTGAGTCCGGAGGGTTCGGGTGAGAAGTTCCCCCTCAATGACGTGGAGCAGCACGATGAGCAGCGGCTACAGCAGCTTGGAGGAAGACTCCGAAGAGTTCTTTTTCACCGCCAGGACCTCGTTCTTCAGGAAACCCAACGGCAAGGTGACCGAGAGCAAGGTAAACGTGCGACAAAACTCGCCTCTCCGTCCACACGAGCCTCGTTTTAACCCGCTTCTTGTCGCCCTGAGCGCGGCCAGCTTGTCGGCGGCGCTCCAGGCTTGGTCGTCGCTCAAAAAGGGGGGCGTTGCTCAGAACCTCGCTTAGATTTCACCCAATTTAAACTTTACCGGCTCCTATAAATAAATCTGTCCCAGCAGAAGTCAATGCAAACACGTTTTAAAGTCTTTAGCATGCACTCTTTAATTCGGCTTACGTGCTGTCCGAAAACACTCAAGCATTTTATGATGTTTTAACTTTTTTTTAAAGTGGGTTCACCTGTTGTGCTCCTCAACTTCAACCACCTCGAGAGGAGCTGCACACTGAGCGAATCATAGAATTATAGGTTTTATTAAGCACATGCATTAAAAGACCTGAAAGACGTGTCTAACTTCAAATGTCGTGGTTTGCATTTGACTGAATGGCTGCAGGTGATTCTCTAAATATCAGAATTCAGTTTCATGTAGAAACTTAACTTCCTGCTATTTTCACAGAATCTAACCTTCAGTTTGTTGTTTTCACGTGAAGGTGCCATTTAATATATATATATATATATATATATATTAAAGTACAATGGAAAAGTTTATTTTCTCTATAATTCAAACTGTGATACTCACATTTTTGATTTCTGAATCACAGAAAGCAAAGTAAATCAAAAGATAAATCTGTAATGATCTGCTTATGATATTTGTTAAATTTTTTACGAACTAATTTAACAAAACTTGTACAATTCATACACTGTTTGATCAAAAACGTGATAATTCAGAGAAAAGGTTAATTTTCTCTGCAACTTAACAGTGAAATTTGTATAATATGGATCAATATTGCGATAAATTCTGTTTCATCTTTATGATTTAGTTAAAAAAGTAGCTTGTCTCTATTGTAAGTTTCCATTACGATCAGTTCCAGTTTGAGCCTGATGTTTTTAAAAGTAGAGACGAGAAGGAAAAGACATTTTAGGACTTCACTTCGTCTTTTATTTCCCTCCATAAATTTAGTCCAGTAAATGTTTAATAGAGCGACTCTCCATTGTTATGCCTCTTTGTTTACAACTATATGAAATGCATCATGCCCCGCCCCCCCTGCGTGAGCCTCTCTGGCGCCCCCCACAGGACGAACGCCACGCGTTAAAACCACAAAACACTCGGATCTATGATGACCGAGACAAAAGAAAGTGGGTCACTTTTCCAGTACACACACACACACACACACACACTTCTTCTCATGTGAGTCTGTTTGCAGCTTCTGCAGAAATCCTCGCTTGCCGCTGCATGAAATTACTGGTTGTTTATTTTGAAAGTCTTTCGAGGAGGTGATTTTCTACTGGAATGGGCGAAGTAATAGATTCCTTTCAAGGTCAGCATGTGGAAGCTGCAGCCGGGACAAAACCATCGCAAACATTAGGAAGTGAAAAACAAACACACCTGGAATCCTCTTCTTTTTTAAATGAACTGACATCTTTTGTGCTTTACACTGTTTAAACAACTCGACACGGCAGAGAAGCATGTTTGTGTGTGAAGGGAGGAAAAAAAGAAAGTTTTCACTGGTTTGTCGTGTGAACGCAGATTTAAATTCAATTGTACAGTCTGCTCCGACATTTCCAGTTCTGTTATAAAACCGTATTTGAAATAACATGCTTATTTTTGACATTTCCTCCTCGCCTCGAAAACCTCTCCTTGGCCTTGACCTTTGACCCCAGACACTCGCCTGACATGCAGAGACGAAGATCAGTCTCCATAAAGCCGTGATACGATGTGCAGTTTTAATCTCGCCGATGTTTTTTCTCCAGTTTTGTTTTCGACTTTACATCTGAAAGTTTATTGAAAACTTAAAAGAAGTGAGTGTTCAGGTTGGATTAAAGTCGGAAATAAGGACGTTAGTCTGTGAGCTTGAGCAGTTTGTATAGATAGTTATTTATATTATTATATTATTTATCCCTGAAGGGAAATTGTTTTGGTGCAACAATCTGGTACATACGAATATTATAAAATACAATAGAATAGTAATAAAAGTAAAAATATCTGGGTATAAGACATAAAGTACATGACCTTTGAGAGAGAGAAGTTTCATCGGATTGGGTGTAAATGGAGAGAACACACACACACAGACACACACACACATTAACCTTTTCAGTGTGTGAATGGCGTTTCTGTCAGGAAATGTCACGCTGACCAGTGGATCTGTGTGCAACTCATGAAAAATCATTTGAGGGTAATCCCACACACACACACACACACACACACACACACACGGCTAAAGCAGCTCATCTTCCAGTCAAATCATCCTCGCAGACTGAATGTAGGCTTAGTGTGCAGTGTTTTATCAGTCTGAAGCATGAAACTCCAACACTCCTGTTATCACACACACACACACACACACACATTTAAACTTCTATGAGATTTAGGGAGATTGAATGCTGGAGGACTGAGACACTAATTGTGTTAATGTTTTACCAAAATACCAGATTTTACTCATAGAGATGGATCCAAGTCGTATTTTGAAGTACTGTTGGGCTCCAGTGGTGGATGAATGTGAATATTATCACCAAACATTAATCCTGGATTCAGAAGTTTTCCACGCTGGCGACCCATCAAGTGTAGAAACGGTGATCGCCGTCGGGCGCGGTTAATCCCGCGGTCTCGCGGCCCAGCGACTGAACATGTCATGTGGTTTGCTCTCGTGTGTGTGTGTGTGTGTGTGTGTGTGTGTGTGTGTGTGTGTGTGTTGTGCTCCAGCCACAGACGACTGTCAGCGGCCGGAGCTCCAGTTTACCGTGAACACGCTAATCTGTACATGAGGCGGAGGATGAAGAGCTGCTCTGTCCACGTTTCCTAGAAGTGGCAGACTTCTGCTTTTGTGTGTGTGTGTGTGTGTGTGGTAAACAGGACAAAGTTCAAGGAGAGCAGCCTCTAACGTGTGTTTACCTGTTTGCTTCGACAACAACTGACGCATTTCTACGTCGCAGCCTTTCAGTCCATTTCCTCACTTTCTCTCCCAGAGTTGGTTTTTTTTTGTTTTGTTTCAGTTTTTCTTCTTTCACATTTTTTCTTCAGCTTCCACGCTTCCTTTATCTGGTGAAATCGCCTTGTCCCAACTCTTATTGTGAAAGTCTGACAGTCGCTGCTTCATTGGAGGGAAGCGTTGGGTCGTGTTTAAAAGCCTGAAGGTGCAGATAATAAAAGTCACGTCTTCCGGTGAAAAATGCTCAACTCTCATTGTGTTTCGCTGCTCGGAATCACTGAAAATGCAACTTTTTGAAAACGCTCCGTCTCCTTGTGCACGAGGAAAACGCAACTTTCCCTTCATGAAACTATTAAAAACTAGTCGTAATGGAATTTTGAAGAATATTTACTCGAGTATGAGGACAAACGGAACTTAAATCTTCATATCAGAGGATGCAGACTTTCACTCGCCAACATGTTTGTGAAAGTTTAGAACAGTAAAATGGCGAATCTGGAAGCGGTGAGTCAGCAGGACGTTATCATGGCCACTTGTTGGGGGGGGGGGGGGGGGGGGGGCAAAACTTCTATTGCGCTTCATGAGTCCGTTCACATGACGACGTTGCTCAGAGGCACTGAAACCACCTCCCAGGGTGCAACTTTACGAAATCACTTGGAAAAAAAACCAACGGTTTCTGTAAACAACTTCCTGTGGACGGTTGAAACGCTGGTCCTGGTCCTGGAACTGGTCCTGGTCCAGCTCCCAGTACTGGTCACCATATTGGTAGTAGCTAGTAGTTCTGCACATGCTCAGTAGAGCCAATCGGAACAGAAGTTTCCTCCAGATTCTCCTGGACTTGGTGCTTTTATTTTGACAGTCACCGTAACAACAATCCAACATGGCGGTCTGTCCACGAGAATGTCCGTGTCCTCCCAGTGTGTGCTTGCGCTTTCAGTACTAAAACTAACAACGGCGCCAACTAGTGGACCGACATGAAAACTGCATTGAGTTAAGCATTTCTCTGCCGTTTCCATGGAAACGGACATTGTTTTCGAAGTGTTGTTGTGTTAAAGGTGACGCCTCTGAATCAAGACGTAAAAAGGCTGAGTTGATCTTTAAAACGGGCGGGATGGTTGTTGTGGACGAGTGACGCTGTGATGTCATCAGAGGGACGCCGCCGCCTCGTCCTGATTGGACGAGCAGTGTCGCTGGTGTCCGCTGTTGTTTCCCGTCCACGTGAGTCCTTTCCCTCATTCCATCCTCTCCAGACTTCCTTCCTGCGCTCCTCTCTCTCTCCGCTCCCCTCATCCGCCCTCCGTCCCCCTCGTCCATTCAGAGCGTCTTCCGTCCGTTGGGGCTCTGCGTCCTGTGTCCACGCCGTGTTGGACGGAGGAGCTCGCCAATGAAAAACAAAGGCCCGTTGAATGAGCGTCTCATCCTCTTTATCTCGTAAACCGGAGCGGCGCACCGTCGGCTCCCGCCGTGGACATTTGTACGGCTCCCAGCGTCTTATCTGGAGTCTGAGTCACGGTCCAACGTCCCCACAGTCCAACGTCCCCACCGTCAACCCGTGACCTGCTGGAGGGAATAATCCATCCAAACCTCACGTGTTTCTTTTGTTTGTGGACTGAGCTTTAAAGAGACGCCGTCTGTTTATTCAACATGATGTAAAAGTGTGTGTGTGTGTGTGTGTGTGTGTGTGTGTGTGTGTGTGTGTGTGTGTGTGTGTGGCTCTGTTTGGACTTGCATCACCTCCATACCAACCATCAACACAGCCGCTGCGGCGAAAAAACAACCCGAAGCCGAGTTGGCAAAAAAAAAAAAAAGCGTCTTCTCACTCGCCTCGTAGTTCCTCCTGCTTTTACACATCCAGTCTCGTGCGGCGGTGACCTTTGACCTTTAACCTTTGACCTCAAAGTCAACGAAGTGTTTTGAAGTGCCTTTCTAGGCTTTTTTGTTTTGTTTTCCAGCGACGAGACGTGTTCTGTACACGCCATCCGGAACGCAATCTTACTTTGAACTCGACTTTCTTTATCCCAGATGTCACGAATGCTGAGATCGCTGCGTATGAATGGGTGAACGTAACTCACGACTGTGTGTGTGTGTGTGTGTGTGTTGAAGTACGGTCTGCAGGTTATATAAAGCTCTTTATGAGTCTCTGCTGCTCCGAACCAAACCAAGGTGATATTGTAGTAAAGTGCGCCGGCCTGCTATCTCTTCAAACACACCCGGAGTCGCTTTCATGCCTGGAAACACACACACACACACACACACACACACAGAGGCAGGCCTCACACACTGCAGCCCGTTGTATAATAAGATAGATCTGCCTTTGAGCCCGGCCACCTGCGTCATGGAGAGTTTGAGCTGCGCGTCGGAGAGAAGATAGTGTAAATACACCATGTTGGGTTCGGTAATAAAAAGCGTCTCTCATTGTCCTGCAGGAGGACGAGAGCGTCTCGGTGTGTGTGTGTGACATCGTCGGGCTGTTTTTAAAGGTTGTAGGACCAGTTATGACACGGCGCCGTCGCAGCGACGCGAAAAAGAATAAGAAACGCCCAACGGTTCCACGTGAGCAGACGCTGGAAAGGAAAAAAACCCCGGGTCGGGTCCAGACTCGGAGGCGGAGGCGGAGGCCGTCTGTCTCCACTGCTGGTGGTTTGGGGAGATTGACAGAACAAGTAAATAAGTGGACGTGGGACGACGGGATCAACCCACACGGTTCGTCTTCATCGCACGGCGGCAAAGTAATGAAAAGGGTATTTTCAGACTTTCGTCTGAACGGGCTTGGACGTCTGTCTGTGGCGTCTGTTGTCTCACCCTGGACGTCACGTGGTCGTTCTGTCGTCGTTTGACCCATAACGGTTAAACTGACGGAGGGGGAAAAAAACAACAACCCCCAAACAAACTGGGTTTTCAAACAAAGAATAATTGTGTGTTTTAATTAAAAGCTGCAGCCGGACTATAATGGTTTCCCCTGCAGGCAGTGGAGCAGCTGCCTCAAACAGACCCTGGACTGTACACCCCCCCCCCCCCCCCCCCCCCCCCGGCCTGCAGGACCAGCTGGTCAGGTGGACCAGACCCTCTGACCACCTGCAGCCTCATAACACAGGGTCAAAGGTCACCGGGCGGGAACCTCGGACAGACTCGTTAAACCAGCGACCGTCTGTTTTGCCGCTGAAGCTCAAGATGTCGATCCTTTTAATTTACCGTAAGTCTCAGACTAGAAGTCCCAGTGTTTTCAGGTGTCTGGCGTCTCATGCAACTTGTGCTAAGATGCGGCTCGCGTGATAGAATATCCCAGTGCATGCCACTTGTGGCCACTAGGTGCCACTGTATGACGACGGAGAGCTGCTACAGAACCGCAGAAAAAACCCTCCATGACTGCCGTACTTTACCGCAGAACCCAAACTGGGAGGGAGAAACAAACGTAGGCTCGTCGTGGGTTAAAGGCCCGGGAACAAGTTGGCAGAAGTTTCTGGAATAACGACCGACGGGCCTGAATTATCAACATTTGGACAACTTTTTTTTTACCCCTCATGATCATTTGTTGGACAGATGTGGAAGCTATAGTCCAGAAAATACGGTAAATAAGTTCAAAGAAGCGTGAGCAGGAGGCGTCATCTGGGAGCAGTTTCAGGCAGGCCGTGATCTCCGGGACGCCGTCGTGTCCAAACCGCAGCTCGCTCTGCGGCGCGGCGCCGAGCGTTTGAAGAGCAAGGGGGGGGGGGGGGGGGGAAAGTGGGAGCCTGACGGAGATAAATAACCCCGACAGGTCGTCAGAATGTGTGTGTGTGGAGGTGACGGAGTACCTCCTGGCGGTGCTCCTGTTGTGGTCGGGGGTTTGGGTGGCAGGGCCATGTTTTCTACGAAAACCCCGCGGTGAATGACTCGCCAGCAATATTTGAAACAGATGATTAATGAATGAAATCCTGAAAGTTGTAGTTTCCTGCGGCGCTGGTCTGTGAGTGAAACCTTTGTGAATCGTCGTCGTGGAAACAAAGCCAGCATCAGTTCTAATAGTAATACTCGAATACAAAGGAGGAACTCTACTCTGTTCACACCTTTAAGTAAAAAAAAAAAAAAAACTGTTTTTGTTTCAGAAAAAAGTTGTTTACGTGGCAACGTTCTGAAAATGATGTCCATTTCCATGGCAACAGCATGGTCAGCTGGAGCTTCAACCAGAACATGAAGGCTTTTCTCATTCGTTTATCATTCGTCATTTTTCATCATCAGACTTTCCACTTCCTGTATTTGATTTTTTTTTTTTTATCACCAAGACAAACCCGCCGTCTGATATCAGAAGTCTCTGCTCCGCTCCCTTCTTAGGTACAAGGAAGATAAAACCCCACAATTAATACTTGGAATTTAGTTTCTGTCGTTCAGTAAAAAGGGTAAAAGTGCCTCAATTATTTTGTTCGGTACAAAGAGCACAACCTGTGTATTAAATACACGAAACCCATGTATTAATCTACCTTCTCTGGCACGTTGACGGTTAAATTATAAGTGTCAGAAAAGTGAGTGTTTCCATGTGGAGTACGCTCCCTGGCCAGAGCCGGTCAGTGCTCGGTTCAGGAGAGTTAAAAACAGCATCAACATAACTTTAATAAATGAAGTAAAATCTGTTGTAGATTGAAGAGCCTGTCCGTCAGAATGTTTTCAGCCGTACGGTGAAGCGTCTCGTTTGGTTGCGGCAGAACCTGTTTGGTCATTTGGAGCCGGAGTTGTTTGGTCTGGGGTTTATTTCTTCCTGCGGTGGAAACGTGGGACTCGTTCAGAACCACCAGAGGGGAAGAAAACAAAACAAACCACTCAAACCTACATGATCAGGGGTGCTCAATCGCGATCTACCAGTAGATCGCAAAGGTAGTAATAGTAGATCACATGACATTAGAAAAAAAAAAATAGACGCTGGTGTAATGAAACTAATTTACTTTTCCGAATAACGAGTACAATCGAACGCAGCGTCAGATGACGGCTGAATGTTTCTGACCTTCAGGTCACCGCACACGCGCTAACAACGACGCCAAGTGTGGTGAAGCTAACAAGCTAGTCAGCGAGTTACCGCAAATTTGAAGCCCTCCCAAAAAATTAGTGGGGGGGGGGGGGGGCTGGACCAAGTGAGAAGACGAAGACGTTTCACTTTCACGAGGAATGGGAGGTGGACTTTTTTTTCACGATGTCATTTTCGAAGTGCGTTTGTCTCGTCTGCCAGTCGACCGTCACGATACCAAAGAAGGTCGTCAGAGTAAACTCGGGTAATTACAACAAATGTTCAGAGTTAATTATGTCGTGTTGCACAATATTGGTTCATACGGTTTTGCAAGGTACATCATTGTACATTGTACATATAAAGAATCCTCAATATATTTGAAAATAAATATGTTTTGCATTTTTGTAGTGGGTAGATCACTTTGACTTGGTCGTTTTATAAGCAGCTCGCAGGCTGAAAAAGTGTGGCCACCCCTGTACATGATGAACCAGTGAATTAAACTCTGCCGTCGGCCTTTCGGTAAATGGCGTTCCAGATGCGCCGCTCACCCCCCCCACCCCCCACCCCCCCCCTTTAACAGGCATAATGGAGGGTTTCCACGTAATGACGGGACCGAGACTCGCGTGTCAAATCACCCGTTGGCCGGTGTGTCATTAGCTCCTCTGCCAGAGACGCTGAAACGCCGCCGTCCGATCATTACCGCTGCGTGAGATCTGGATCTGTGTTTTGGTGAGTTTCATGCCTGTGGGGGGTGGAGGGGGGGGGGGGGGCTGGTCCGACCACATCGTGACTTCTCTTCACACACACTGGCGGCAGGACGTCTCGCAGGTATGGTTCCCCGTGTTTCCATTGTCAGACGGCGAGACACCGCCTTCGTCCGACAGTCGTATACGACGATCACGTAACTCCTGATCCCTTCATCCCGCTGCACAAGTACAGACTCCACAGTAGAAATGAACCCTTGGACTGGAGAATCGGGTTGTCCGTTTACGTTTCGCGGTGTTTAAAGCACAGGACTTCTGGGAGTTGAGCAGAGGCGGCATGTTTACCGTCACGCCGACCACAGATTTCACACTATTTGTTTAGACGCCACACAAAACCTCTCCGCCCTGGGAGAGACGGAACATTCCTCCTCGTAGAACGTATTCAGAGCTCGTGGAGAAAGTTTCCACACGTTTTGACATAAGACATCAAAAAGAAAAAATTACTTGGAAACAACCAAGTCGATGACCGAGGCATCTTTCGACGCGTTTTTTCAGTCAAATACACCAATAATGGGTTTTTTTAATTCAGTATTGTAGCAGTTTTCTGTCGTCCTACAGTGACATCTACTGGTCCCAACTGGGATGTATCGTATATGTTAATAGCCGTCGTCTCTTTTAATATGTTGTGTGAACAGCTGAAGAAATAAAAACAAAAAAGTGTGACTTATAGTCTGGTAAATACGGTAATGTTACTCGTGTTTCTGGTTTATATAGAATTGAATCAGATTGGAGGTAAAGTGAAGGTACAGTGAATATAAATACTTGTTTTTAACCACCAGGAGCATAAAAGAAGCTCTTAATGATGGTTTTATCATTAACGGTGTTCCTTTTTCCCCGTTTTGATTGAGAATTGGAGCAGATAAGTCTGAGCTGGAGACGTTTGACAAAGCTGCTTTAGATTGTGACTCAGATTTTTAACCCCGTGAGCGTCCCGGAGCGCCGGGCTGTACGAGATCAGGCCTGGACAGGCCTCTCCCCCCCCCCCTCGCGCCCCCCGGCAGTGTTTACATTCTTCCTTTGACTTCAGTGCAACAATGGACTGAAGCACAGACAGAATCTGAGCTGCTGCCAGGTTAAATCCATTTCCCCTCGTCTCATTACTTAACCACGTCTCTGAGGAGACGGACATGTTGGATATGTAATGGACAGAAAGAGGACTGGGGGGGGGGGGGGGACTGTAGTTACTCTCTAAGTGTAGTGTAGTTACTTTCTGAGGGTACATCCACACGACGAAAAAATCCATCCACATATCACTATGAACATGTAGTACACATGCCAGGCCTTTAGGGGCGCTGTGACTCATGAGCCGGGGTTTTAGAATTTCCCCACTCTGGGATCCGTGTTTAAAAAAAAACAACCTCTTTTCACTTCTGAAACTGCCTCATGTTCCTGGTGAACCAGGTTACTGGTGTGGATGACAGGCCAGAAACATCTGGTTCAGGTGAACCAGGTTCTGGTGTGGACGACAGGCCAGAAACATCTGGATTAGTTGAATCAGGTTCCTGGTTTAGTTGAACCAGGTTCCTGGTTCAGGTGAACCAGGTTCCTGGTGTGGACGACAGGCCAGAAACATCTGGTTCAGGTGAACCAGGTTCTGGTGTGGACGACAGGCCAGAAACATCTGGATTAGTTGAACCAGGTTCTGGTGTGGACGACAGGCCAGAAACATCTGGTCCAGGTGAACCAGGTTCTGGTGTGGACGACAGGCCAGAAACATCTGGATTAGTTGAATCAGGTTCCTGGTTTAGTTGAACCAGGTTCCTGGTTCAGGTGAACCAGGTTCCTGGTGTGGACGACAGGCCAGAAACATCTGGTTCAGGTGAACCAGGTTCTGGTGTGGACGACAGGCCAGAAACATCTGGATTAGTTGAACCAGGTTCTGGTGTGGACGACAGGCCAGAAACATCTGGTCCAGGTGAATCAGATTCCTGGTTTAGGTGAACCCTAAGGTGTGAACAGAGTCTAAATGATAAGTTCATGCAGCTGATTAGAATTACTACTTTGTATCCGAGTGTTACTATTAGAACTGATTCTGGCTTTGTGAATCGTTGCTTTCCACGGCAACGATTCACAAAAGTTTCCCAATTTGTGAAAAGGAAGTTTATTTCCCCAGAAACGTCAGGAAGGATTGAACGGTGCAGCTTTCATGACCAGCCGAGCGTTTCCAGGAAGTTGTGGTTTCAGCCGTTTACACGACGACGGGACACAAAAACTTTTTCAAAAAGTTCCACCTTGAGAGGCGTTTTCAAAAAGTAGTTTTTTTCAGTGGCTCTGGGCAACGTAGCCGTGTGAACGGACACTTGAAATACTACGAAGTTTTTTTTTTTTTTCCTTTCAAAGGTTGAGCGTCTCTTTGACTTTGTAGATTGACGCCGTTGACTTTTGATTTGCTGCTCAACTTATGAAACACGTTGCACCAAAAGTCTGGATCTGATATGAACATTGTGATTCCGTTGTTCGGGTTTTGCCATCATGATTCCTTTTTTTAGTTCCATAAGACCAAACAAGGTTTTAAAAGAGTCTGAAGTTTCTCTAGAAGAGCTTCAAACATGATTTATGATGCCACAATGAAGATCTGCTGAGTCAGCGGTTTGTTGAGACCGTGTGTGTGTGTGTGTGTGTGTGTGTGTGTGTGTGTGTGTGTGTGTGTGTGTGTGTGTGTGTGTGTGTGTGTGTGTGTGTGTGTGTGTGTGTGTGTGTGTGTGTGTGTGTGTGTGTGTGTGTGTGTGTGTGTGTGTGTGTGTGTGTGTGTGTGTGTTGCCCGTTAGCAGGAATGCTGGGAGGAAAGGTGTGGCCGGTCTCCACTTCCCCCCCCACCCTCCACAGGAAGCCTCACACAGTGGTGGGGGGGGGGGGGGGGGGGGGGTGTTACAGGGTCACGGGGCGATGGAGGGATAGAACAGCATCTTGAAAGTTTTTAATGTCGAGGAGAAAGAAAGTGAAGCTTCCAGATTTTTTACAACCTTAATACTTAATATTATATCTTCAATTTTGAAGAAGAAAGAATGAAGCAGCTTTCACCATTAAATCCCCGTGACGGGAGTGTAGTGGAGTGACTCTCAGGCCCCGCCCACACGAGCCAAAACCACTTTTTTTTTTTTTTTCTCCCCGAGGTTCTTAAAAAAACCTCCGTCCACGCGTCACTATGAACACGTAGTACACCTGCCAGGCCTGTAGGGGCGCTGTGACCCACCAAACACACCAACAACGCAGAAGGAAGACATAGAAGTACATAGAAATGTAGAAGTAGACTCCGACGTCATCGTTTTTCCACCTTTGCCAGCCGAGCCGGGGTTTTAAAATTTCCCCACTCTGGGACCCCAGTTTAGTTAAAAACAAAACAATTCCAGGCTCCTGAAGCTCCGCCTCCTGCGGGTGATTGGCCGAAAACAGCTGGTTTTACATGAGCCGGCCTTCTGTGTGCACGGCCCCGCACTGTAGTTTAGTTACTCTCTGAGTTTAGTTACTCTCTATGTATTGTTGTTGTACGCTGGGTGGAGTTACTGAGTTTAGTTACTCACCGAGTTTAGTTACTCACTCAGTCTTGGTTACAGACGGTTTCATTGTTGAACTAAACACAGGAACAGAGACGACATTCTCAATGTCTTTCATGTCAAACAAGCTGGTGAGATCATCATGTTTAGTCTGGAACACACACACACACACACACACACTGGTGGGGGGGGGGGGGGGCAAAGAAAGACAGGAATGCTGCAGGTGTGTGATGAAGAGGAGAGATGAAGGCTGAACGTCAGTTTCCACTCTGGACTGAGATCTTTTTACTTTCCAAAACTCTTTCCCTTGTTGTTCTGTAAGGAACATGGAAGTAAACCTCACAGCAGCTTTACTTGTAATCCAGTCAGATTTAACTCTGTACTCTACTCGAGTAAAGTCTCCCAGTCCTTCCTCCACCTGGGTTCCTGGACGGAGTCCAAAGTGAGTCATGGTGGAATGTTTTGAACGGCCCAGATAAGAGCTCACATGTTGTCTGGTCCAGACCCTGGAGCTGCAGCCCCGCATGTTCTCCAGGTCTCCTCACGGTCCCGATGGTCCACCAGCTGCTCACGGTAATCATCGGGGGGACATGGAGGACCTGCAGGGCTGCAGCTCCACGGTCTGAGGCAGGGAGCCCTGCTGGACGGTAACTCTAAACGTGGAGTAATCGGAGTACAGGGGAGTTGTGGATCCATCCTGCTTCAGTGGGAGGATCTGGACCAGGATCATGACGGTCACATGGCCTCACCTGGTGGTCACATGGTGGTCACATGACCTCAGCTGGTGGTCACATGACCTCACATGGCCTCACCTGGTGGTCACATGGCCTCACTTGGTGGTCACATGGCGGTCACATGACCTCACCTGGTGGTCACATGACCTCAGCTGGTGGTCACATGACCTCACCTGGTGGTCACATGGTGGTCACATGACCTCAGCTGGTGGTCACATGACTTCACATGACCTCACATGGTGGTCACATGACTTCACATGGCCTCACCTGGTGGTCACATGGCCTCACTTGGTGGTCACATGGCGGTCACATGACCTCACCTGGTGGTCACATGACCTCACCTGGTGGTCACATGACTTCACATGACCTCACATGGTGGTCACATGACTTCACATGACCTCACCTGGTGGTCACATGGTGGTCACATGACCTCACATGAGGAAGTGAATGTGTTCATAATGCATTTATCTGGTTTGGTGTACCTCAGGGTTTCCTCAGTAATGAGGATGTGAAGGATTTCCTGTTGATTGTCACACACACACACACACACACACACACACACACACACACACACACACACACACACACACACACACACACACACACACACAGAGGACATGTCAGTGTGGAGTGTCACTGCCTCTCCTCTGTGCTCACAGGTAATCTGCTTACCTGTCAATTCCTGTTAAAGAGCTTAGACTGGTCTGACCTGCTGCTCTGATCGAGACCCGGACCCACACTGAGACCCGGACCCACACTGAGACCTGGAGCCGACCTGAGAAAGAAACAGACCAAGACTTTCTGGAGTGTGTGTGTGTGTGTGTGTGTGTGTGTGTTCTCTCCATATAAGGGTGTATGAGCCTCCTTGGATTCTGCTCCAAGTGTGACTAAGTGGTTTTTAATAGATCAGAGCTGCATGAAGCCTTGTATGAACCCAACCAGCCCAAAGTCCTCCGAGGCTGCTGGTGCCAAGGTCACCTGCAGACCGACAGTCCGTCTCCTGGTTCCTGGACCAGACCCCTGTTACACTCCGTCTCCTGGTTCCTGGACCAGACCCCTGTTACACTCCGTCTCCTGGTTCCTGGACCAGACCCCTGTTACAGTCCGTCTCCTGGTTCCTGGACCAGACCCCTGTTACAGTCCGTCTCCTGGTTCCTGGACCAGACCCTTGTTACAGTCCGTCTCCTGGTTCCAGGACCAGACCCCTGTTGCAGTCCGTCTCCTGGTTCCAGGACCAGACCCCTGTTACAGTCCATCTCCTGGTTCCTGGACCAGACCACTGTTACAGTCCGTCTCCTGGTTCCTGGACCAGACCCCTGTTACAGTCCGTCTCCTGGTTCCTGGACCAGACCACGGTTACAGTCCGTCTCTTGGTTCTACCGGCTCCTGATGATGGAAACACAACTGGTTCTTTGGAGTTGCTCTTTAAGAACTGAACTAGAACCTGGTTCTTTCTAGTGGAACCCTCTCGGTGACTCTTGTCTTAAGACCTGGACTCGTAACCAATTCTCTCGCCTTTTTAAATCACCAAATATAAGAATAGATTCTTGGTCTTTTCTCCTGAAGCACATTAAACTTTTGAAGCTGGACCCTTCAAACACCAACAATCCTCCATTTCTTCTTCTTCCCTCCACAGTGAAAAGACTCAGATCGGTTCCCTTGTGGAGGTTCTGTGTTTCTAACCACCAGTCGGTTCGCAGACTCTGTTGCTTGTTGTTGTTTTGAACAAACGAAACGGGAGGCGTCGTCCACCACTTGAAAGCCCCTCAGATCTTTCCTGCAGAACCTTTCAGTGGTTCCACGTGACTGACGTTAGTTTTTTTTTTTTTTTTTTTTTTACATGTTTTTGCTCCCGGCGGCCTTTTTTTTTTTTTTTTTTTTTTAACGACATTTAATCCTTCAGAAGACGTCTGGAATTCAACAGATGTTCTTCTGAGCTGCACGTGTGTCGTCCTGCCAGCTTTTATCAGCCTCATCCACTTATTTATACTCCACACACACACACACACTGTTTTCTCTGAAGCTCCGCCTCCAGCAGGAGCTTGTCCTCTAAAAATAGAAGCCAGTTGCAGAACATGAGACACAAAGTGATTTTTTTTTTTTAAAAGGTGTTTTATGTCGGAACATGCAGGTCAAGGCTCCCGCGATTAAATCAGACGAGTTATTCCTGCAGGTCAACATGTTTGTCCTCGTTTGAGGACGCAGGAGTCCCGCAGTCTGTTAACCCGTCTGAAGGAGTGAACGAGTGAATGAATGAAGGAGTCGTCACATGGAGGCTCCATAGAGCTCCATTGTGTGGCGGAGGACCGAGGAAGGACTAAAAATACATGGAGAACGTTTCATCAGCAAAGTTTAGAAGCTTCCTGGACTCCAAGGCTCGGTTTTAGTTTGTAAAGTTTTAGTTTTTTAGTTTTTTGTTTCTTCTTCCACTGGCGTTGGAGAACCGGCTGATCTTCATTCCGTCGGTACGGCGGATTATCGCTGCGACGCCTCGGATAATAAAGTCAGTTTGTTCAGTTTGTATCGTTCTGGAGAAGATTCTGTTTCTTCTTCTTCTTCTTCTTCTTCTTCTTCGGTCGGTCGTGGTGTGAAGACGTCCTCTCGCCGTCTTCCTCCGCTCATCCACTCGTCCTCTGTTCTGTCCCGTCAGGATGTGGAGAGGGAGAGAGAGCTGAGGACGGAGTTCAGCAGGGAGGAGATCAGACTGAAGATCGACCAGTACAACGTCCTGACCAGAGACCACCTGAAGATGACGCTGGTGAGTCCAGGACCGAGACCACGCCGTCCTGCAGGTCCATTCCTCTGGGGACAGGACGGGGGAGGACGGGGGAGGACGGGGGAGGACGGGGGAGGACGGGGGAGGACGGGGGAGGACGGGGGAGGACGGGGGAGGACGGGGGAGGGCGGGAGAGGGCGGGAGAGAACGGGACCTCCTGTTCTCCTCTGGTTCTCCTCTTGTTCTCCTCCTGTTCTCCTCCTGTTCTCCTCTTGTTCTCCTCTTGTTCTCCTCTTGTTCTCCTCTTGTTCTCCTCTTGTTCTCCTCCTGTTCTCCTCTTGTTCTCCTCTTGTTCTCCTCTTGTTCTCCTCTTGTTCTCCTCCTGTTCTCCTCCTGTTCTCCTCCTGTTCTCCTCCTGTTCTCCTCCTGTTCTCCTCTTGTTCTCCTCTTGTTCTCCTCCTGTTCTCCTCCTGTTCTCCTCTTGTTCTCCCCTTGTTCTCCCCTTCTTCTCCTCTTGTTCTCTTCTTGTTCTCCCCGTGTTCTCCTCCTGTTCTCTTCTTGTTCTCCTCCTGTTCTCTTCTTGTTCTCTTGCTGTTTCCCTCCTCAACACGTCTCTCATCAAAACTTCCATACTATCAGTGCTCACTCTGTGATTCCAGATGATTCTAGATTATTCAGGATCATTGTAGGTGATTCCAGGTAATTCCAGGTGATTCCAGGTGATTGTATAACCACAGAATCAATCCAGAAGCGTTGAAGAAGCAGCAGGTGACTTTTCCACTTGGTCACTTCCTGGGAAAAACAAATTAAAATCCACAATAAAGGATAAAACATTTAAGAACAATGAAAGTTTGGCAACACAAAGTATTTAGTTTAATTATTAAGTAACTAGAAAACCTTAAAAGATGTGAAGCCGTAGAATTTAATTCTCATAAATCAGAATCTGGTTGAAGCTTCACAGTGGGAGTAAGAGAGACATCTGGTTCGCACTTTGAACAACTGGATTGAGTCCAGATTCTAGTTTGGGTTCGACGTCGCGCCGAATTAAAATGTGACCAGGAACAGAACAATCAAGTAAATCTTCCTCATTTGACAGCTTGTTCTGTGAGATTACCGAGTATTTCAGCTGCCACTCCGTGCGGAGTAATGGGATTACAGCGTGAGGACCATCTGGACGCTGTGGAGACGTCCGGTCGTCTCGCATCACTTCAGATTGAATCTGGATCATCGATCCAGATTCACTGATTCAGACGGGGACCCGGGGGGAGGAGCCTCATGGCGTGTCGTTGTGGTTCCAGGGCTCCACCGGCTCGTTCTCCGGATCGTTCTCCGGCTCCTTCACGGGATTCATCCAAGTCCAGATGGACCTGCGGCGGCCGGTGACGGTGCGGGGGGGTCAGCGGGGGCCCGGGGGGGCCCTGGTGGGGGAGGCCTTCTATCTGCCCCGGGGGGTCACCAACACGCTGCACATCAGCTCCAATAACACAGTCCGACAGGTGGTGCACACACGCACACACACACACACACACACACACACACACACACACACACACACACACAGTGACTTAATTACAGTGTGCTGACAGAAGTTGACCAGAGGAGAGTTGATGTTTAATTTCATTACCTGGGATCAGTGTGTCACTGGACTGCTGCTGCCCAGGGGTGTGTAGACACACACACACACACACACACACACACACACACACACACACACACACACACACACACACACACACACACACACACACACAGTGTACTCTGTAACTACACAGCACCAGGTTCGTACTAAACACTCGTAGCAACCTGATCACCAGTAGAGAGAGCCTGATATCACTCTGTAGTTTAACTGCTGAGCAGAGAGCTACATGCTACATGCTAAAGAGTTTCAGGGCTCACACACCAGCAATGCTAAATGCTACATGCTAAAGAGTTTCAGGCTCACACACCAGCGATGCTACATGCTAAAGAGTTTCAGGCTCACACACCAGCGATGCTACATGCTAAAGAGTTTCAGGGCTCACACACCAGCAATGCTAAATGCTACATGTTAAAGAGTTTCAGGCTCACACACCAGCGATGCTACATGCTAAAGAATTTCAGGCTCACACACCAGCGATGCTACATGCTACATGTTAAAGAGTTTCAGGGCTCACACACCAGCAATGCTACATGCTACATGCTAAAGAGTTTCAGGGCTCACACACCAGCAATGCTACATGCTACATGCTAAAGAGTTTCAAGGCTCACATCAGCAATGCTACATGCTAAAGAGTTTCAGGCTCACACACCAGCGATGCTACGTGCTACACCTAATCATAGCCATATGGTTTGCTTGTGGAGTATGAAGTAGGCTTCATGGTATTTAAAAAATACTTGTATCAGTACACTGTAAGGACAGGTAGATAGTACTTGTAAATTTGTACAATTCAAAGGTACCATATTTAATTTTGTGTTAAAAAAATCATCATACTTCCTGTTGTAATACCAGTTTGGACCACAAGGTGTTGTAGGGAGTTACTTTGTAGCCACTTTGGAGATTCATTCACCAACCTTGTAGTTTGATTAAATACTACAACGCAGTGACTCACTACGCCACCTGGTGGATTGAAGAAGTATCTGCCAGTACAGTATTCTACACAATCGTCTGAAAGTGACGTAGATCAACTGAAGCTCGCGTTTTATTTCCAGGTGATCGTCGCTCTGCTGAACAAGTTCACCGTCGCAGACAATCCTGCCAAGTACGCCTTGTACAAACGCTACCGCAGGGAGGAGCAGGGTGAGACACACACACACACACACACACACACACACACACACACACACACTGGTGCAGTGTGTATAAATACAACACATCCCGCCTGTGAAGCAGCTGTCGGAGGTTTGATGCTCTCAGGTCGTCTTTCATTGGCTTCACGTCTCAGACTTCAGATTAAAAGCACATTAAAGACGTGAATTAAAAAGATGCCGGTTTGGAAGTCTCGAGTCTTTTCAGCCGCGACTTTATGGAGTTTGTGGGAAAGTGGAGACGGCTTTAATGAAGTGTGTGTGTGTGTGTGTGTGTGTGTGTGTGTGTGTGTGTGTGTGTGTGTGTGTGTGTGTGTGTGTGTGTGTGTGTGTGTGTGTGTGTGTGTGTGTGTGTGTGTGTGTGTGTGTGTGTGTGTGTGTGTTGTAGTGTATGTGTGTAAGCTGGCGGATGGCGAGCGGCCGCTGTTCCTCCGTCTGATGGCGGGACCCGACGCCGACACACTGAGCTTCGTCCTGAGAGAGCAGCAGACTGGAGAGGTCATGGTAAATACTCTCTCTCTCTCTCTCACTGTCTCTCTCTCCCTCTCTCTGTCTCTCCCTCTCCCTCTCTGTCTCTCTATGTCTCACTGTCTCTCTCGCTCTCTCTCTCTCTCTCGCTCTCTCTGTCTCTCACTGTCTCTCTCACTCACTCTCTCTTTCTCTCTCTCTCTCACTCTCTCTCTCTCTTTCACTCTTTCTCTCTCTCTTTCACTCTCTCTCACTCTCACTCTCTCTCTCTGTGTGTCTCTCTCTTTCTCTCTCTCTTTCACTCTCTCACTCTCTCTTTCTCTCTCTTTCTCTCTCTCTCACTGTCTCTTTCTCTTTCTCTCTCTCTCACTCTCTTTCACTCTCTCACTCTCTTTCTCTCTCTTTCACTCTCTCACTCTCACTTTCTCTTTCTCTTTCTCTCTCTCTCACTGTCTCTTTCTCTTTCTCTCTCTCACTCTCTTTCTCACTCTCTCTCTCTCTCTCACTCGCTCACGTGACTCGTCCATCTCAGGATCGTGTGTGTGTGTGTGTGTGTGTGTGTGTGTGTGTGTGTGTGTGTGTGTGTGTGTGTGTGTGTGTGTGTGTGTGTGTGTGTGTGTGTGTGTGTGTGTGTGTGTGTGTGTGTGTGTGTGTGTGTGTGTGTGTGTGTGTGTGTGTGTGTGTGTGTGTGTGTGTGTGTCCTCAGTGGGACGCCTTCTCCATCCCCGAGTTGAGGAACTTCCTCCGGATCCTGGAGAAGGAGGAGGAGGAGCAGAGGGAGGCGGTGGTGCGGCGCTACGCCCTCTACAGGCAGAGACTGCAGGAGGCGCTGCAGGAGGTGCAGGAGGAGGCGCAGGGGCCGTCCTAGAGCCCCCCCCCCCCACCCCTCCACCCCCACTCAGACTGGACTGCTGCCCCCTACAGGCACAAAGCAGCAGTGAACTTTAGCCTGAAGCTCAAACAGCTTCTGGATGGAGGGATGAAGGTCCTGGATGGATGGAGGGGATGAAGGTCCTGGATGGATGGAGGGATGAAGGTCCTGGATGGATGGAGGGATGAAGGTCCTGGATGGATGGAGGGATGAAGAACTAAAAGCATGAACAGCTGAAAGACACCAAAGATTCACTCACTGTGCCAAAAAAAAATCACTCTTTCATCCTTCATCCCCCGTTTCTGTCGTGACTCCTGGAGTCCTCTGACTCTTTGTTCTGTCCTTTCAAGGTGCAGTTTGTCCTTGTAGTTCCACAGGAGTCCAGCGGGGGGGCGGCAGCGAGCCGCTTCAGGTCCCACTGGTTTGACTCCACCTGACCGTTTTGTGTCCAGACGTGGATTTACGTGGCCGCTCTGCACCTTTAACCTCCCGTCGTTTCTATTTAATTTGTTTTAAAGGTCTGTAAATATTTTTTCTCCTTTTAATTTATATGGTTGAAGTTTTTTTTTTTTTTTTTAAACAAAGTCTTATTTTTCTTTAATATCGGAGGCGGAGAAACGATCTGCTCAGTGACACAGAGAATAGTTTGACTACTGGTGGGACACACACACACACACACACACACACACACACACACACACACACACACACACACGTACAGAGTCTCAAATGTGCCAAAAAGCTTTTTGTGTCTGAATGAAAACATTTAAAATTTGCCATTTAAAACTCAAATCATCATTAAGTTCACTCTAGTTTGACTTGATTTAAAGAAACGTAATTCATATTTATATTTGTCAGTTTATAATTATGTTGCATCCCTTTAAAGTTTTATTCACTTTATATATTTATTTAATAGTTTTATTGACTTTAGAACAAATGAAATGTCAGACTATTTAAACGTCAGGTCATTATTGACATCATCAATGTTTTATTCAATATTTTCCAGGATTTAACATCAACTAAAGTAAGTTTATCAATGATAAATGATATATTATTATTAAATTAAGGTTTTTGGAAGCTTTAGTATGAACTCAAGTCTTTTTTATATAATATTTTCCTTTTATTTTGAAGAAATTAGGCCCTTTTTGCTGGTTTTGTGTTTCCATGCTGGGCTGATAACCAAAGTTTCAGTGTAAACTGACGGTTCGGAGGGTTTTTGGCTCATTTCAGACTCGTGGTGTCGAAGTTGGACTGAATCCTGCAGGTTTGACTTCAAACATTAGAAGAAAAGCAGTTTCGGTTTCCCGTCGGAGGAAAAAGAGCGAAGGGAGAAGCTTTAAGACGCTCTGGCCCGTTTGGGACGATTTTAAAGGTTGATTCTCCGTCGGGCGAGGCGTCGAGTGACCTCTGACCTCTGACCACAGGAAGTGGAAGTGAAAACAGGAAGTGAGCGGTGGAGCAAAGCATGCTGGGAGTTTTTAAAGGGTTGAGAGGAAGTGATGTGAAGGAAGTTTTGTCCAGGTTTGTGGGATAAAGAGCAGATTCAGTCCTCCTTCCGGTGTGGTGGCGCCATCTAGTGGTCAAACTTTATAATGCGATTTAACCAAAGATGCAGAAAGTACAGTTTATATAGAACAATATATATATTTAGAGTTTATTTTAAGGTTTTTGTTTTCTTTGTAACGGAGTTTATTTGACTGTAAATACACTGGCTGGTCGTACGGAGGCAACAAGAAGCCTGAGATTAAATGGAAATTCAACTACATTCCTGGATTAACGGAGGATTACGCCGCGCTGCATCCCGGGAAATGTAGTACTTCAAGGTAAAGCTGACGAAATATTCAACATCCAGGTGTTTTTCTTCGAGTTTGACCTCTTTTCTGGTTTATAAAGATTAAAATTTGAAACATTTGCTCACCAGCCTCTTTTATTTGTTTCATTTCCAGTTGGTCAATATTTATTAAAAGTTGTTTTTTTTTTTTTTTACTTGAATATGTGTATTTTATAAACAAATATTTAATGTCAACACATAATCTGGTTGACAACATAAAGAATAAAAACGTTAGAATTTTGTACAGTTGATAATTTGGTTAGAATAGAAATTTAAACAGCAATTTCTATTAAGAAATAATATCAACATTTCCTGGATGATTTATATTCAACTGAAAACGCTGAATTGTTTTGGAAATGTGTGAAAGAAACTATAAAGCATTAAACCTAATTCAAACCACAAAGTAAAAAAAAAAAATCAAAAATCCTTTAATGAAGTTGATTTAAAAACGGACTATTTAGAAGAATTTCTCTTCTTGCCTCCGTATGTTAAAACTGAAGTGAGCGTCTCCATGGAAACGGTCGGTAAACAATGTTTCTTTGGGCACTTTAATGACTTGAGGGACGACGGGTGTTAATCTACTCTACTTTCATCTTAATCTCATAAATAATCTGGTTCATCTCGTCGTCACGCGTTTTCTTTTAATGACTGACGTCCACTTTTATTTTGGCGTCTGAGCTTCCTGTGGGAACCTGATTTCCCGTCTCGACTCTTTGACGTGAGCAAAACCTCGGTGGCTCATCGCGATGTGATGACATCATCGTGACATCACAGCAGGCGAACGCATGTGTTTGTTTACTCGGGTCGTCGAAGCCTCGTTTACATTTTTCGAGTAATGAAAGTTGAAAAACGAACGCTGGCGGCCACTAGTGGTCACACACCAACACCACATGCTTTTCATTGTTGCTGCCGTTTCCATGGAAACCAACGTCGTTTTCAAAACGTTGGCGTGTGAACGTGAGACTTTTCTGAAACGAAAACGTGTTTTCAATTCAAATGTTAATGTTGTGTGAACACACACACACACACACACACACACAGTTTTCCCTCCGCAGGTCGAACTCGTCCAATAAAACAAACTCCAGCAGAACAAACGACTCGGAGCATTTTCAGCTTTTCTGATCAAACAGAATCAAAATGGTTTTATTGAATCGGTCTGAGAGGTCAAAGTTCAATCAGAGACTTAGGCTTTATTGATCTTAGGTTTTATTGATCTTAGGTTTTATTGATCCTAGGCTTTATTGATCTTAGGTTTTATTGATCTGAGGTTTTATTGATCTTAGGTTTTATTGATCTTAGGTTTTATTGATCCTAGGCTTTATTGATCTTAGGTTTTATTGATCTTAGGTTTTATTGATCTTAGCCTTTATTGATCTTAGCCTTTATTGATCTTAGGTTTTATTGATCTTAGGTCTGGGATTAGTTTCCAGACCTCCTTTTCAGTGAATCAATCAGCAGTTTTCAACAGAAACATTCAAACAGCTGATTGATTCACTGAACCGATCAATAAATGTCCTGATCAATAGAATTACTGTTTTATCACGCTGGTCACATTCTGACCTGGTGAGACCTGGAGAGACCTGGAGAGACCTGGAGAGACCTGGAGAGACAGGGACCAGCATGATGAGACAGAGACCAGTGGACCATGGTCTTCATAGACCAGTAGACCTCATGAACTTCGTGGACACGTATTTGAAACAGTCTCTAAGCTTTAATTTTGAAGTAAAGTATTTGAAACTGTCTCTAAGCTTTTATTGTGAAGTTTAGTATTTGAAACTGTCTCTGAGCTTTTATTGTGAAGGGAAGATAACTCTGCTGCTGAGGATCAAAGCTGCTCTTTAATTCAGCCTGGCAGAGTTTCTATTGTGTGTCTGAGCAGTTTGGAACAAAGTGGAGCTCCGAGCTCCTCCTCCTGTCCTCCTGCTGACCCCGAGAGGAGAAACTCCTCCTGTCCTCTTGCTGTCCTCCTCCTGTCCTCCTGCTGACCCCGAGAGGAGAAACTCCTCCTGTCCTCCTGCTGTCCTCCTCTTGTCCTCCTCCTGTCCTCCTGTCCTCCTGCTGACCCCGAGAGGAGAAACTCCTCCTGTCCTCCTCCTCGGGGTCAGATGAAGGGCAGGAGGAGGAGGAGGAGGAGTTGAGGCTCTATGAACTTCATTAGAGGCACAGGAAGCAGCCCGCTGCTCTTTCAAAGTAAAACCAGCCAACCTTGATTAAAGTCAAATGGAAGTTTTAAAGTCCTCCGTGTGGCTGTGGCGGCTTCTCACTCATTTTTATTCTTTCTGTTATGTCTTTTTGTTTTTTTGTTCCTTAAGCCTTTTTAAAAATCTAATTAATGTTTTGACATCATTTGCAGTTTGTATCCACTTTTTAACCATTTTATCCAGTTTTAACTGTTATTTCTGGGTAAAATCTTTAAATGTGTTCAGCAATTTTACATTCTACTCTTTTAGTAGTTATAGCAATATTTTTTTACACATTTTAACCATAATTTAAACCTATTTTGCAGATTCAGATACATTCAGAGGCGAACCTATCTTTTACATATTTATCATGTTATTTTTTTTTTTATATTTAGAGAGTTTAACAATTTGTTTCAGTCATTTCTAACAATTGCATCTTTTCTTGACGGATTTAAAAGTAAATTAAATAATAATTAAATAATAAAAGTGTTTTTTTTTAAAGATCTTTGTTCATCAAATTAAAAACATGTTCTGTTGAGTCTGAAGAGAAAAAAACAAAAACATTAAATCTCTTTCAGTGCTACACAAACTCAAATCTCTGAGGTTTTAATTTTTTCCGGGCACGGAGAAGTTCTTATTGTGAAGGTCGACGCAGGACGTGCACGTCCCCGATGAGAAGCAGGAACGCGCGCGGCGTTTTGAGTCGCCGTGAACGAGCCGGACGACACGCGCACTGGGAGCCGATCGACATGTGAGTCAAACGATTTGATTTGAGTTTCCGATCAGGAATCAATAGTTTGTAAAGTCCTTCAAAACTCACCGGACGTTCACCGGAAGTCCTCCGCTTTATTGTGACGGCGTCAGTCTGAGCTGGATAAACACCAGATATGCGAAATAAAGTCCTCTTGTACTTCTAATGTTGAATTATCTCGAGATACGGAGCGTTTGAAAAAATAAAAAATAAATTAAGAGCATTTAAAGCCTCTAAAGAAAAATAAAACAATTAAAATGATTTTAAAAGCCTCTTTAAAATGTTTGTAAATGTTTTTCGCAGCTTGTGTTGCTTTCATTCTGTTTTTATTGAGCGAATATCAAAATGTCCTGAAGGAAAAATTTATTTCATTAAACGTCACGTGGGACTTTGTGTATATAAAGTCATTTAAATTGTTTTAACGACAACTTGAGTCTCATTCTCCTTCAGCCTGATTCAAACTTACTGTCTTGACTCTGGTCTTTTGCTGAGGTCTGCTTTAATTCTATATTTAAATACGTTTAATTTGACCTAAAGGGCAGTGAAGAACAGTTTAAAATGAAAGATAAGTCATTAAAGTTGTTTCTGTCTGAACCAACATGTTGATTGACTGATTCTAATAATCATCTTGTCTCTGGGTGGCCTGTGGTGTGTGTGTGTAGTGAATGTGTGTGTAGTGAAGGTGTGTGTAGTGAAGGTGTGATGTGAAGGTGTGTGTGTAGTGAATGTGTGTAGTGATGGTGTGTAGTGATGGTGTGTGTGTGTAGTGAAGGTGTGTAGTGATGGTGTGTGTAGTGATGGTGTGTGTGTGTAGTGAAGGTGTGTGTGTGTAGTGATGTTGTGTAGTGATGGTGTGTAGTGAAGGTGTGTAGTGATGTTGTGTAGTGATGGTGTGTGTAGTGATGTTGTGTAGTGATGTTGTGTAGTGATGGTGTGTGTAGTGAAAGTGTGTAGTGATGGTGTGTAGTGATGGTGTGTAGTGATGTTGTGTAGTGAAGGTGTGTGTAGTGAAAGTGTGTAGTGATGGTGTGTAGTGATGTTGTGTAGTGATGGTGTGTAGTGATGGTGTGTAGTGATGTTGTGTAGTGAAGGTGTGTAGTGATGTTGTGTAGTGATGTTGTGTAGTGATGTTGTGTAGTGATGGTGTGTAGTGATGGTGTGTAGTGATGTTGTGTAGTGAAGGTGTGTAGTGATGTTGTGTAGTGATGTTGTGTAGTGATGGTGTGTGTAGTGATGTAGTGATGGTGTGTGTAGTGAAAGTGTGTAGTGAAGGTGTGTGTAGTGAAGGTGTGTAGTGAAAGTGTATAGTGAAGGTGTGTAGTGAAGGTGTGTGTAGTGATGGTGTGTAGTGATGGTGTGTGTAGTGATGTAGTGATGGTGTGTGTAGTGAAAGTGTGTAGTGAAGGTGTGTGTAGTGAAGGTGTGTAGTGAAAGTGTATAGTGAAGGTGTGTAGTGAAGGTTTATTTCCCATCAGTCCAGGATGTGGAGGAAGTCCTTGTTCGTGGTTCTGCTGGCGGTTTGCCTCCGACTGTACCTGCTGCCGTCTCCCATCGACCCCAAACCCCACCGGTCAGTTTGACTCCCCGTGACCTTTTGACCTTCCAGGGGGGAGGAGAGGGGGGGAGGAGGGAGGAGGGAGGGGGAGGGGTACCTCTTCCACCATGAGAAGGACAAAGTGAAGAAACTGTTTCAACTATACAAGTTATTTACATTTGACATAATTACAATAACCCCCCCCTCCAGGTTGAAGGGGCCCCCTCCGGCCCTGGAGGGCCCGCTGGCGGTCAACACCCGGCTGCAGTCGGGTCGGAGGCTGTTCGCCGGGACGCTGCACGGACCAGAATCCTTCACGGCTGACGAGGACGGTGAGGCGGACCTGGAACCGTCAAGGAGACCAACGCTTGTGTTATTTATTATCTCCACACATTCAACAGTGGGTCATGGGACGTGAAGGGTTCGTGTGTGTGTGTGCGTGTGTGTGTGTGTGTGTGTGTGTGTGTGTGTGTGTCAGGTAACGTGTACACGGGGACGGTGGACGGGAAGCTGTGGAGGATCGGTCCTGACGACAGCCTCACCCTCGTCACACACATGGGACAGGATCTGCCTGAATGTGGTTCGTCTTTCGCTCAAACTGTTAACGTCGAAACTTGACAAAAATCTGAGGTCGTTTATGAGGCGTGTGTGTGTGTGTGTGTGCGTGTGCGTGTGCGTGTGCGTGTGTGTGTGTGTGTGTAGGCAGCAGCTCTGACTTGGAGCCGCTGTGCGGCCGCCCTCACGGCGTCCGCCTGGACCGCCGGGGTCAGCTGATCGTGGCTGACTCGTACCTGGGTCTGCACAGCGTGGACCCCCACAGCGGAGAGAAGACCCTACTGCTGGCCAACGCGCAGGGTAACCTGAGCCTGCCAGTCTATACTGAGGGGGGGAAAAATAAAAGCCCACCACCTGCCAGTCTATACTGAGGGGGGGGAAATAAAAGCCCACCACCTGCCAGTCTATACTGAGGGGGGGGAAATAAAAGCCCACCACCTGCCAGTCTATACTGAGGGGGGGGAAATAAAAGCCCACTACCTGCCAGTCTATACTGAAGGCAAACAAAGCCCTCTACCTGCCAGTCTTTACTGAGGGCAAAAAGGCCCTCCACCTGCCAGTCTATACTGAGGGTCTCAAAGCACTCTACCTGCAAGTCTACACTGAGGGCGGGCAAACCCACTACTGCCAGTCTATACTGAGGTCAAACAAAGCCCTCTACCTGCCAGTCTATACTGAGGTCAAACAAAGCCCTCTACCTGCCAGTCTATACTGAGGGCAAACAAAGCCCTCTACCTGCCAGTCTTTACTGAGGGCAAACAAAGCCCACTACCTGCCAGTCTATGCTGAGGGCAAACAAAGCCCTCTACCTGCCAGTCTATACTGAGGGCAAACAAAGCCCTCTACCTGCCAGTCTATACTGAGGGCAAACAAAGCCCTCTACCTGCCAGTCTATGCTGAGGGAAAACAAAGCCCTCTACCTGCCAGTCTATACTGAGGGCAAACAAAGCCCTCTACCTGCCAGTCTATACTGAGGGCAAACAAAGCCCACTACCTGCCAGTCTATGCTGAGGGCAAACAAAGCCCTCTACCTGCCAGTCTATACTGAGGGCAAACAAAGCCCTCTACCTGCCAGTCTTTACTGAGGGCAAACAAAGCCCACTACCTGCCAGTCTATGCTGAGGGCAAACAAAGCCCTCTACCTGCCAGTCTATACTGAGGGCAAACAAAGCCCTCTACCTGCCAGTCTATACTGAGGGCAAACAAAGCCCTCTACCTGCCAGTCTATACTGAGGGCAAACAAAGCCCACTACCTGCCAGTCTATGCTGAGGGCAAACAAAGCCCTCTACCTGCCAGTCTATGCTGAGGGCGACAAAACCACACTAAGTCCTGAGTCTAATGAGGTCGAGACATTTAAACAGATCAGATATGAATCTTGCTGATTGATTTGTAAAGTTGAGTCTTGATGTGGATCCTGGACTATGTATGGGCGTGTAATCCGTCGTTGAAAGTAATCAGACTACAGCTGTAACACCAGTCTTGTCCTCCCAGGTGCCGATGGCGTTCCCTTTGCCTTCCTCAACGGTTTAGACATTTCCTCCCGAACTGGGGTCATCTACTTCACCGACTCGTCCAGTCGCTGGGGACGCCGACACGTCAAGCTGGAGGTGAGGACAGGAAGTGGACAGGTAGTGGACAGGAAGTGGACAGGGAGTGGACAGGTAGTGGACAGGAAGTGGATAGGAAGTGACAGGAAGTGGACGGGGAGTCAAAGTGGGTTCAGTTCAGGATGGTCCATTCAACAGTTATGAAGGTATGGTTCTGATGGTTCTGATGGTTCTATGGTTCTGATGGCTCTATGGTTCTATTGGTTCCGTGGTTCTGATGGCTCTATGGTTCTATGGTTCTGATGGCTCTTTGGTTCTATGGTTCTAATGGTTCCGTGGTTCTGATGGTTCTGATGGTTCTATGGTTCCAGGTGATCGAGCTGAACGCTCTGGGGCGTCTGCTCTCCTTCGACCCTCAGACTCAGACGGTGAAAGTCCTGCTTGACTCGCTCTTCATGCCCAACGGCGTCGCGCTGGCGCCGGACGAAGACTTCCTGCTGCTGGCGGAGACCAGCCTGGGACGCATCCTGAGGTACACACACACACACACACACTCACACTCACACTCACACTCACACACTAGCGTCTGATGAGTGTGTCTCTAGGTATTGGCTGAAGGGCCCGAAGGCGGGAACCTCCGAGGTCGTCCTTGACAACATGGTCGGTTACCCCGACAACATCCGCCTCAGCGACCACGGAACGTTCCTGGTTGGCATGACAACGCCTCGCTTCCGGAAGCTGCTGCCGCCGTTCCTGGACCTGATCGCTCCGTACCCGGCGGTCAAACGCTTCCTGGCCAAGGTGAGGGCCCAGGACGTCTGTTCTTCTGTCCCTATGTCTCCAGCTGTTCCTCTGTCCACAGCTGTTCTTCTGTCCCTGTGTCTCCAGCTGTTCTTCTGTCCCTGTCTGCAGCTGTTCCTCTGTCCACGGCTGTTCTTCTGTCCCTGTGTCTCCAGCTGTTCTTCTGTCCCTGTCTGCAGCTGTTCCTCTGTCCACGGCTGTTCTTCTGTCCCTGTGTCTCCAGCTGTTCCTCTGTCCCTGTCTGCAGCTGTTCCTCTGTCCACGGCTGTTCTTCTGTCCCTGTGTCTCCAGCTGTTCTTCTGTCCCTGTCTGCAGCTGTTCCTCTGTCCACGGCTGTTCTTCTGTCCCTGTGTCTCCAGCTGTTCTTCTGTCCCTGTCTGCAGCTGTTCCTCTGTCCACGGCTGTTCTTCTGTCCCTGTGTCTCCAGCTGTTCCTCTGTCCCTGTCTGCAGCTGTTCCTCTGTCCACGGCTGTTCTTCTGTCCCTGTGTCTCCAGCTGTTCCTCTGTCCCTGTCTGCAGCTGTTCCTCTGTCCACGGCTGTTCTTCTGTCCCTGTGTCCCCAGCTGTTCTTCTGTCCCTGTCTGCAGCTGTTCCTCTGTCCACGGCTGTTCTTCTGTCCCTGTGTCTCCAGCTGTTCTTCTGTCCCTGTCTGCAGCTGTTCCTCTGTCCACGGCTGTTCTTCTGTCCCTGTGTCTCCAGCTGTTCTTCTGTCCCTGTCCGCAGCTGTTCCTCTGTCCACAGCTGTTCTTCTGTCCCTGTGTCTGCAGCTGTTCCTCTGTCCCTGTGTCTGCAGCTGTTCCTCTGTCCACAGCTGTTCTTCTGTCCCTGTCTGCAGCTGTTCCTCTGTCCACGGCTGTTCTTCTGTCCCTGTGTCTGCAGCTGTTCCTGTGTCTGCAGCTGTTCCTCTGTCCACAGCTGCTCCTCTGTTCCTGTCTCTGCAGTTGTTCCTCTGTCCACGGCTGTTCTTCTGTCCCTGTCTCTGCAGCTGTTCCTCTGTCCACGGCTGTTCTTCTGTCCCTGTGTCTGCAGCTGTTCCTCTGTCCCTGTGTCTGAGTCTCTTCCTCTGTCCCTGGTCTCTGCAGCTGGTTCCTCTGAGCTGGTACAACCTGCTGCTGCCCCGCTACGCCCTGGTTCTGGAGCTGGACCTGGACGGCCGGGTCGTGGACTCTCTCCACGACCCGGCCGGTCGGCTGACCTGGGCCGTCAGCGACGTGTTCCAGCACCGCGGCCGGACGTACCTGGGCAGCACCGACCTGCCGTTCCTGGCCGTCCTGGAGCAGCAGCCCTGAAGAACCAGAGACCTCAGGCAAGGCGAACTCTTCCCTGGTCCTGGACAACTCTTTTCCCACTTCCAGTCACGACACCAGGAGACAAAACTAATGTTTCGACCATAAATAATGACGGGTTCATGAGTTTTTAGCTGAAAAACACTAACTTTCGGAGTAATCCTACAAAGTGTTGAGACTTTTACCTGAAGGGAAATTAAAGTTTTCACCTGAATGAACATTGTTTTAACCGAGTAGAAGAAACTGGAAGAAACATTTGAATTCTAATGATGAAATCTGCTTTTCCACCTTGTTTACTGTGAGTTTTTATTACGTCAACACTGGAGAGCCTGAAATAAATATTTTGTACTGAGTTTACTTTGTTCTGAGATTTAATCTTGTTGAATAAATGAGCTGCAAATGAAGCAAAAGTTTCTCGTCGTAAACATAACTGGCGTCCGTCTTCCAGGGAGGGAAACCATATAATTAAAGATATTTGACGAATCACAAAATACGTCAATCAACATTAAAATGTTAAATAAGTAATCAAATATTACGTTAATGTAACCTAAAATAATTAGACGTGACAAATAAAAGGCATGTCGAGACGTAACCTGATTAACAAACAAGTTAAGTATCGCAGTACCAGTTTTCACCACCAGATGGTGTCTCCAGTCGCTCAGCAACAGCAGGAAGAATGATTAACACATTAATGAACGAACCCACAGAAAACCTCCCAGAAATATTATTCCACTATTAACCGATGTCCAGAGTGGGTTTGGAAAACAACTCCGCCACCTAGTGGTCACCAGCGGTACGACCTGGAACGCGAGAGCTTGTGGTTGAACATTAATCCAAACAATTCAAGTGACTCTTTTTATTTGGACAAAAAAATAGAAGGCAAAAATACATCAAGTTCATCAAGAAAGAAAAAAAAAACTACCTGAATTAGAAACCCGACGGTACCGAAACACGACGGTTCTGACAGATCGCAAAAGTGCATTCAGTGAACTGAAAGGATCGGAGAGCGCCGACTTCGGTCCAACCAGTCGATAACCGATCAGAGAGCGGGAATCTTCACATGTGACGGTTTGAACGTCGGCGACACAACATTGTTCGGGAAACGCAACAGATTTCATGTCGTGAAGCAAAAGCTTGGAACCAGGTCGCTGAACCAGGTCGGACATTTAGACGAGCTGGTTATATGGTGATATGAACGAGCAGAAACGAACGCGATCTCACTCCGATCTGTCTTTTTCTCACATTTATCGACAAACTGGCTGACTTAGCCCCGCCCCCATACTCGTCCCCCACCCCCCTTCCTTCCAGGAAATTAAAGAAACACCGTGATCAGCTGATCCCTTCTTCATCCACCCATTAAAAAAAAAAAAAAAGTGTGGCTCAGGAAGCCCAAAACAAGGCAGCAACCCGGCAAGGAGAGGCCCCGCCCCCCTCCAGCCCCGCCCCTCAATTCAGCCTCTGTCGCAGTCTGTTGGGCCGCCAGCTGTGGCTCCGGAACATCTGTCGAGGGTCGAACTTATACCTGGAGAAGAAACGAGAAACCGTCAGTGACGCTTTGGCCTGACGGAACGATACTGAAGAAATCGGAATTCAGCCTCGAGAACGGGAACGTTTTCACGGTGTAAAGTAACAAACTGAAAGGTACCGATACCAGGAGGTACAGATATCAGGAGGCTGATATAGATACAGAGAGGTACTGATATGGGGAGGCACCAATACCAGGAGGTACAGATGCAGAGAGGTACCGATACTGGGAGGTACCGATACTGGGAGGTACCGATACCGCTGCCATTACCGGCCCAAGACTGATGCCTTGAACTTCACGCCATTTTCAACGTTTTTCTTTCTTTCCAGGTCTTCTTTGGTTGTTAAACTGAAGTTTTGGTTGTAGATTTCTGATCGGGTCAGAACGAGACAATGCTGGAGGGATTTACCGATACTGGCACCAGGATCATTTTTAAACTGTTGACTAGCACTTGTCCTCCAGCTTCTCAAGACTTATTTTTACTGTCGTGGAAGATCCCCCCCCCCCCCCCCCACAAAAAAAAAATTTTGGTTTTGTTCCCCAGGTTTGGTCAAAACAGAAGATTTCAGTATAAATGCACCGATACCAGTATCAGTCCGATACCATATGCAAGTACTGGTCCGATTCCACTTTACAGTATTAGTTTTAATTAGTATGGGTCCGATACTGTGTACAGATACACAACCTCGTACTTCAGCCTCTCAGAACTCTAGGTTTTTTCTTATTTCGTGATAATAAACGGAGCATATTTGGGTAAAAAAAAACAGATTAGTAGAACAGCAGTGACAGAAGCCAGTATCGGTCCCGTCCTGTATCGGTCCCACAATTTCAGGATCGATGTGTGACTTTTCTTGAAGATAAACCAGCACTAGCGCTCCAGGCTCGGCCAAGGTCTGCGCTTCGCGAGTCCTTCACAGTAAAAGCGCGGCAGCGGCGGAGTGGTACCGACCTCGGGTCGAACACGCCGGGGGTGCGGCACGCCGGGCCGGAGCAGGACTGCAGCATCATCAGCCGGTGGTTCATCTTCTCCAGCACTTCCTGGTCGATGCTCTTGGCGATGTTGGTGAGCTGGAAGGGGTCGGCCGTCAGGTTGTAGACCTCCACGAACACCTGCGAGCAGCGAGGCGCTTTGAGAACTGAAAACCCGATTCCACCAGTAGGTGTCGCCACATTTCTAATCTCATATTTCGAAAAAAAAATTTTTTTTTAATTCTTCCATGTTACCTCGTTGTCATCAAACTCGCAGTACTGCAGGTTGGCAGAGGGGGCGACGGTGCGCACGCACGCGTACGTGTTGTTGTACGCGTCCTCACACACGCAGTCCGGGAAACACGACTGAGGAGGGAAAGAGCAGTTCAGTACCGCTAGCGCCGCTTCCCTCAGGGTTTTTCTGATTGAAGGTATATGTGTGTGTGTGTGTGTGTGTGTGGCGCTTTGATCGCACCCAGACTCCCGGGCCCAGCAGGGGGCAGGACGGGTCGTACACGTCGCTGCCCTCGCCTTCGTACTCCACCAGGAGGTCCGTCCTCCAGCTGCTGCTGTTCACCTGCCCATGCTGGTAACACACACACACACACACACACACACACACACACACACGGTTTTACGACTTCAGTTTGATCCCACATTGTGATTTTAAGATTCAAAAAAAAAAATGAAAATAATAAAAATCTTGGGATTTTGTCAGTGAATCCTCTCCGTCAAAATAATAGAAAAGCTGCAATCAAAACTCCTAGCTAGCTTGCAAAACACGACAGAGATGAGTTTAATTAAGTTAAAATCTAAACCCCACGATGACGCATCAGACACGAAGAAATAAACACTGGATTCCACCGGCTGACGAGCTCAGAGGTGACTCTGTCTCCCCCTGCTGGTCCACCATGAACGGTGCAGCAGGTGGACGAGCGCCGCTCCGGCTGGGAGGCGAGGCGACGGCTCCGCGGCCGCGCGGCCGTGGGGGACGGGTGCGTTTTGTTTTCGCGCTCACCAGGACGGGCAGGAAGGACACGCCGTCCATCTGGGTCTTGTTGACGTCGTAGCCGGCGATGTCCAGGAAGGTCGGAGCGAGGTCCACATTGGCCACCAGCATCTGGGGGGGGTCATGGAGAGATTGTGTGTGCGTGTGTGTGTGCGCGTGTGTGTGTGTGTGTGTGTGTGTGTGTGTGTGTGTGTGTGTGTGTGTGTACCTGGCTGGTCTGGTTGGGTTTGATGTTCGGTCCTCGGACCATCAGAGGAACTCGGATGTCGAACTCGTAGAGCTGACGTTTGTCCATCGGGAGAGAAAACTGACCTGAAGCAGCAGAGAGAGCGCTGAGTGTGTGTGTGTGTGTGTGTGTGTGTGTGTGTGTGTACACACACGCACACCTACTACTACACACACACGCCTACCTGTGTGGTAGCCGTTATCAGACGTGAAGAAGACGTAGGTGTTGTCCAGTTCCCCTCTGACCTCCAGACGCTTCACGATCTTCTCCACCAGGTCGTCGACCGACAGCAACGTCTGCCACCTGCAGGCGGCAGGGAGTAACTTCAACACCCTTCAGATTAATGTGAGATGGGGGGAGGAGGTGGTGGGGGTGGGGGTGGGGGTGTCGAAGCTACCGACCGTTTCCTGAAGGCTTTGTCCAAGAACTGGACGGACGAGTTGGCCATCGGAGTTTTAGCCTGTCGGATGAGCCAGTGTTTGTCCTGAGGAGACAGAGGAACCTTAGTGTGTGTGTGTGTGTGTGTGTGTGTGTGTGTGTGTGTGTGTGCCGGACCTTCCCGTGGTAGTCGAAGTTGGGGTCCCTGGGGGCCTTGGTGGTGTTGTAGTGGTCTCGGTACTGGGGGGCAGCGACCCAGGGGGAGTGGGGGGCCGGCGTGGAGACCATCATGAAGAACGGCTGGAAGCTGGACTTGTACTGCAGGAAGTCCAGGGACACGTTGGCCTGAACACACACACACACACACACACACACACACACACACACACACACACACACACACACAAAATGTACATAAAAACTAAAATATACAATTTCTTTTTTTACGGTTTTCTTCACTAATTTAACTCAAAACTGCTGAAAATCAAACATTACAAGTTCCTAAAAATCCAAACGTTTGAAGAGTTCTGCTCTGAAAACACACCAAAACAAAAGCCCGTTCATTGTGACGTAATCGGAAATAACAAGGAACGAAACTTAAAGTAGAAAATAATTTAATAATTGATACATTTAATTAAATAAATAGATAAATAATGTGTTGATATTGTCCACTGGACAGACGTCTCACCAGCAGGTCAGTCAGGTAGTCTTTGCTGTAATCGGCTCCGTGCGTCTCAGGCTTCCCGTTAATAGACAGAGTGTAGTTGTAGTACTTTGAGTTCTGGTCCTGGAGACACAAACACAAGCCTCAGTCTCAATGTGAAGGGCAATAATCTGGTGGTAGAGGGGGAAGATGCTCTATAATCTGATGTTAGAGGAGGAAGATGCTCTATAATCTGGCGTTAGAGGAAGATGCTCTATAATCTGGTTGTTAGAGGAAGATGCTCTATAATCTGGTGTTAGAGGAGGAAGATGCTCTATAATCTGGTGTTAGAGGAGGAAGATGCTCTATAATCTGGTGTTAGAGGAGGAAGATGCTCTATGATCTGATGTTAGAAGAGGAAGATGCTCTATAATCTGATGTTGGAGGAAGATGCTCTATAATCTGGTGTTAGAGGAGGAAGATGCTCTATAATCTGGTGTTAGAGGGGGAAGATGCTCTATAATCTGGTGTTAGAGGAGGAAGATGCTCTATGATCTGATGTTAGAAGAGGAAGATGCTCTATAATCTGATGTTAGAGGAAGATGCTCTATAATCTGGTGTTAGAGGAGGAAGATGCTCTATAATCTGGTGTTAGAGGAGGAAGATGCTCTATAATCTGGTGTTAGAGGAGGAAGATGCTCTATAATCTGGTGTTAGAGGAGGAAGATGCTCTATAATCTGGCGTTAGAGGAAGATGCTCTATAATCTGGTGTTAGAGGAGAAAGATGCTCTATAATCTGATGTTAGAGGAGGAAGATGCTCTATAATCTGGTGTTAGAGGAGGAAGCTGCTCTATAATCTGGTGTTAGAGGAGGAAGATGCTCTATAATCTGGACATTAGTGTTGAATTATAATCTCACATTCAGGTAAAAAGGTCAAAATAAGAGTTCAAAGCATCAACAACAACAACAACGTAAACTATTTGAGTCTTCGGGACGAAATGTTTTATAGTTTTGTCTGGTCTGGAGGTGGATCAGTTCCTGGAGACGGAACCGGTTTCAGATTATAATCTGGGTTAATCTCACCAGTCCGACCCAGTAGTTCCAGCCTGGAGGGACGTGCTCGATGCCGCCGGCAGCCTTTTGGCCGTACTGGAGGAGAAAATACCGGAATCACAATCCTGGACAGATTTACAACAATGTGTGTGTGTGTGTGTGTGTGTGTGACAGAAACGATGACTCAGCGCTTTTCTCCGGCTCACCTGGTTGAGGTATTTCCCGGCCAAGAAGGTCTGGTAGCCGGCGGTGCCGCGCAGCAGGACGGGGAAGGCGTGTGGCTCCTCGCTCTTCTGCCAGGCGGCGCTGCTGCAGTTGCCCTCCAGCGTGTTGTTGACCACGCGGTGGTTGTGGGGGTATTTCCCCGTCAGGATGCTAGCCCTGCTGGGGCAGCACAGCGGGCTGGCCACCACCTGGCCACAGGAAGTACATCGTCAGCGTAGTAAACGATACTCGCTCCGTTAGTAAACGATACTCGCTCTGTTAGTAAACGATACTCACCCGTTAGTAAACGATACTCACCCGTTAGTAAACGATACTCGCTCTGTTAGTAAACGATACTCGCTCTGTTAGTAAACAATACTCGCTCTGTTAGTAAACGATACTCACCCGTTAGTAAACGATACTCGCTCTGTTAGTAAACAATACTTGCTCTGTTAGTAAACAATACTCGCTCTGTTAGTAAACGACACTTGCTCTGTTAGTAAATGACACTCACCCCGTTAGTAAACGATACTCACCCGTTAGTAAACGATACTCGCTCCGTTAGTAAACGATACTCGCTCTGTTAGTAAACGATACTCACCCCGTTAGTAAACGATACTCGCTCCGTTAGTAAACGATACTCACCCGTTAGTAAACGATACTCGCTCCGTTAGTAAACGATACTCGCTCTGTTAGTAAATGACACTCACCCCGTTAGTAAACGATACTCGCTCCGTTAGTAAACGATACTCGCTCTGTTAGTAAACGACACTTGCTCTGTTAGTAAACGACACTCACCCCATTAGTAAACGATACTCGCTCTGTTAGTAAACGATTCTCGCTCTGTTAGTAAACGATACTCACCCCGTTAGTAAATGATACTCGCTCTGTTAGTAAACGATACTCACTCTGTTAGTAAACGATACTCACCCCGTTAGTAAATGATACTCGCTCTGTTAGTAAACGACACTTGCTCTGTTAGTAAACGACACTCACCCCGTTAGTAAACGATACTCGCTCTGTTAGTAAACGATACTCGCCCCGTTAGTGAATGATACAGCGTAGCGTTAGTGAGCGATACTCACGGCGTTAGTGAACGATACTCACAGCGTTGGTGAACGATATTCCGGCCTCTCCAATCAGCTTCTTGGTTTTGCTCAGCGGAGTCTGAAAGATGAAAGCGTTTCATCACTTTGTTTCTTTCCTCCAGAGCAGTGAAGGTTTTTCTCCTTCATTTCCAGAGTCGATGTCCAAAGTTCAAGAAAACAAAGAAGGTTTTCTCCACATTTACACATCTTCACAACGATCATGGGTTAATGTTTGACAGAGTCGTCCTGAATGTGTGTGACTTTACGAGATGGGTGTGTTCAGAGAGGGGTGAGAGGAGTGTGTTCAGAGAGGGGTGAGAGGAGTGTGTTCAGAGAGGGGTGAGGGCAGTGTGTTCAGAGAGGGGTGAGAGGGGAGTGTTCAGAGAGGGGTGAGAGGAGTGTGTTCAGAGAGGGGTGAGGGCAGTGCGTTCAGAGAGGGGTGAGGGCAGTGTGTTCAGAGAGGGGGGTGTTTAGAGAGGGGTGTGTTCAGAGAGTGTGTTCAGAGAGAAGTGTGTTCAGAGAGGGGTGAGAGGAGTGTGTTCAGAGAGGGGTGAGAGGAGTGTGTTCAGGCAGAAGTGTGTTCAGAGAGGGGTGTGTTCAGGCAGAAGTGTGTTCAGGCTGTTCATGCAGAGCTCCAACAGGAATGTGGACCGTCAGCGGGGACACTGACGTGTTATAACGGTGTAATAACCTACCAGCCCCCCCATGGTGAGGTCCAGGTCGTCGGTGAGGATCAGGACGATGTTCGGTCTCCGGTAACTCTTCACCCCGCAGCTCCACAGAGTGACGCAGATCAGCACGCAGCACGAAAAGCGGCGCGGCGGGTCCATTTTTATCAGCGGAACCGAACCGAACCGAGCCGAGCCGTGCTGGAGCCGTCCGTCTCCGCCCCGCTGCTCCGACCCGCAGAGGCTGCGTGAAAACTGCGGGAACGGCGTGAAACAACCGTCAACAATGCGCAGCTCCGGCCCGTCTCTCTCTCTCTCTCTCTCTCTCTCTCTCTCTCTCCACTGAGACTTCCGGGTGTAAAAGGTCACGTGACGCGAGAATCAGCTGATATGATGACGTAGTTTGTTTTCTTATACAAACTTTTTTTAACCCCTTTTTTTCCAATGAATTCTAATCGTGCAAAATCTTACACAGTATATCCATTGATATTAATTCAAGAAATGTGTTAAATAGCACCAAATTATTATAAAATACTTACAACCATCAACAAAAGCAGCAACAACAATAATAATAATAATAATGACATTAATAATAAAAGTATTCTTCCTAATATTTTTCAAAAATACTTTAAGGAATAGTATTTGTTCT
Organism: Blennius ocellaris; assembly: GCF_963422515.1. Lineage (NCBI taxonomy): Eukaryota > Metazoa > Chordata > Actinopteri > Blenniiformes > Blenniidae > Blennius > Blennius ocellaris. The sequence continues at coordinate 2,236,897 of NC_137671.1, forward strand.
TAAGGCACCTTGATATTTAATTGTATGGATGCTAATTGAGCAATATTTGTTTCTGTATTTCTACTGTGACGTTGTAATTTGCATATATACATATATATATAAGAAAAAAAGTATTCTATTATATTCTTTCGAATATAATAGAATACCAATAATATCATTGAGAAGTATAATAATATTTGACAGTAAATATAATCAATATTAGTAAAATGTAAAATATAACATATCCAAACATATTGTGATATTAAATAGATATCAGGATGTTCTGTGGCTGTATATGATACTTGGATACTGGATTTGTACCTTATGTATAGTCCTGGTTTAAACACCAGATGTCACCGAGAGAGAGCGTTTGATAGCAACTGAAAGTGCTGACATCATTTCATGACATGTCACTTTTTTATTTTACTGTGAATGTATGAACAATAATTCAATCACAATTCAGTATTTCCTGATATAACCTTTAATCTTTACCCACATGGAAAGAACCTATATGAGGATATATGCGCATATATGAAACATATCAGTAGTTTATATGCACATATATGACAATATATATGCTGCACACATGCGTATATATGCCACATATAGGCAACATTTAGGTGCATATATGTGAATATACAGGCCATATAGGTCTCCTGTACTGCTTCTTTATTTCTACACACACACACACACACACACACACACACACACACACACACACACACACACACACACACACACATATATATATACATATATAGCCCATATCTCACTTTGGCAACTGTCATACATTATCAAGGCAATAACTGAGAACTAACTAAAAAACGATTATGCAAGAAGAACATATCGGTGCATATATGCACACATATATACGTGCATATATGTACCTATATAAGTACCTGTATGCACGTATATGTGTACACATATGTACATGTATGTGCACATAGTACATGTATATGCACATATAATATAGGAAAACGGCCAATTTTATATATGTCACGTATATTAAAAACCTATATCAAAACCTATATTGAAACATATGTTTATATAGGTTCTTTCCATGTGGGTAATACCGACTTAGTGCTGCAGCCTGGACTTTATTGATTTGGATCCACATGCAAACTCCACATGAATTCTTCTGTTTATACTTTAATTGCACCGATGTTATCCTTAGAAAACATGCCGTCTGATGGGCTATGAGAAGGAAAAGTTTCCTTTAAAAAAAAAAAAAAAAAAAAAATCTGCATTCATACGTAGGGGTCCTGCGGCTGCGGCTGCACTTGCAGCGGCTCGCCAGTAGGTGTCGCTGTTTACTATAAAGAGCTCCGTGCCTCGTCAGCGGCTCGCGGGTCCTCTAGCTGCCGTCTTCCGGGTCTGCAGACTCCCGTTGCCCGGCCCGCCTCCAGACGTCGCTCCTCCCCGCCTCCCCCGCTCCTCCCTCCTCCCCGCTCCTCCGTGTCCAGGTGAACTCCGTCCGAGACGACCGACTCCCCGGGGCCCCGCTTCTGGAGCGCTTTCTTCTTCTTCTTCCCCGGTCGTTTCACCCAGGATGTCCTAACGGTGCGCCGCTCCGCCTCCTCGGACCCGCCGCCGTCACTCGTCGGAGCCCGGCGGTGCGTGGGGCTGTCTGGCCGCCCGCGTACGTCCCTTCCATCTGTCAGCCGGACTGAAGCGGAGCTCCGCTGACATGAGGACGGAGCCGGGGCCGCTGTGAGCCGTCCGGCACCTCCGCTCTCTGGGGAAGCAGCTCGGCTCCGTGCCCCGGGAGCCGCCGCGGCCATGGCGGGGCTCATCAAGAAGCAGATCCTCAAGCACCTCTCCAGGTCAGTGTCGGTGCCGTGACCCGGTGGGACCGGGGGGGGAGGAAGGGGGGGGGGGGGGGGGTCGAGCGGCGGGCCTGCCTGCCTGCCCCGGCTGTCAGGCCGTCAGGCCCGGGGGAACCTCCCCGCACGGGGGACGTGGCTGCCCGGCTAACGCGTTAGCATCGCGGCTAGCCGCAGAGCTAATCCCGGTTCAGGCTCCGGCAGGTCGAACCAGTCCGCGTGGGGAAGTCGGATTATTAACGACAACAATCTCAACCTCCCCCCCCCCCCCCCCCCCGGAGGCACGGTGGCCCGGTGGCAATACTCGGATTACACGTTTATCTGGAGGAGGGATGGTGAAGATCCAGGAGCAGGTTTGTTTACAGGGTTAATCTGCCCCTTTTGCTCCTTCACGTCTCCTCAGATTACAGCTGTAATCTGTGGCCCCTCGCCACACCTCCCACCAGGAACCACACAAGCCTGGACTCACTCGTATAGATTATAATCCAGGGTGGATCCAGGTGTGTTTACCCACTGTGGCCCCTCACGCTCCATAATCTCCACAGATTATAATCCAGGTTTTAACACTGGCCCTCCAGCCTGTCTAAACGCAGGAACTGACCTCGGGCCATTTTCAGCCTCTCTTGGTCGTTTTCTACCGAAATGTTCCACTTGTTTTTGCCGTTTACTGGATATTCCAGATGTTTGTTGTTATTCTCCATCTTTATCTTCACTATGGTCTGGAGGTGTTGCGTCCGTCTGTGTCCTCTGAGCTCCAGCAGTGGGTCGGTCCAGCTGGACCGGCCCGGTTTTGGCCCCGCCGGCCACCTTTTTTAGAACCCCCCCCCCCCCCCCCCGAGAGGATTTCCTCCTGAACCGGCTCGTTCTGTCCGTCTCACTGCACCCGATGGCGGCGCTCCGCTTCACGCCGCCGACCTGCAGGTGAACAAACTGGTTCTGGGCGCCATTATCTGCGATTGAGCGTTGCGTTCACCCCCCTGCTATCACCCCCTGCTGTGATGCTTCTCACCTTGGAAAAAGCAAAACGAGGAGCCGTGTCGCCAGAACACGTTCCACTGGAGTGGATATCGACCTGCACATCAGCTGTGGGTGACGTCGGTCACATTTGACATCCTTTACCCAGAGACACTGGGATTCCACCGCATCTGTGTGTGTGTGTGTGTGTCTTGTCCTTCACTGTCCTCCCAGCTGTGTGTGTGTGTGTGTGTGTGTGTGTGTGTGTGTGTGTGTGTGTGTGTGTGTGTGTGTGTGTGTGTGTGTGTGTGTGTGTGTGTGTGTGTGTGTGTGTGTGTGTGTGTGTGTGTGTGTGTGTGTGTGTGTGTGTGTGTGTGTTGCCCTCGGCAGCGTTAGCATCAGCACTGACAGAAAGTGCCCAGGGAGATCCGCCGCCCTCGTCATCAGTCTCCAGACTCGCCATCTGATCCGACCGGCCAATCGGAGAGCGCCGGAGCTCAGACGCAGCAAACCAACAATATGCTGAAGGATGGTGATGATGATGATCTGTGCCGGCTGAGTCAGGACGTGTCCCTCCACCCTGTCGGTGTGACCACACAGCCACAGGCGGTGTTGTTGGTGTCAACAGGTCCCCCCCCCCTCCTCCCCCCCCCCCATGTTCGGGGTCGACGTCACGGACAAATCCTGAGCGGAGGGAGAGGAGGAGTCACTGGAACATGGAGCAGCAGGAATGTGAACTCCCGTCTCCCAGTGGGGGAGTGTCCCAACAAGGAAGTGTCCCAACAAGGAAGTGTCCCAACAAGGAAGTGTCCCAACAAGGAAGTGTATCCAGTAACCCTGCAGGTTAATGATTGATGGCCTCATCGATCCCTCGAGGGAGTCGGGATCGTCGATGGAGGTCATCCTGGTGGGAAGTTCCAAATGTTATCATGTTATTCTCACTTGGCTAAGTGGGAGTTCCCATCTGAAATGGGACTTTCCAAGTTGGATCTCGGAAGGAAACCGGGAATCTACCGAAAGCCCCGTTTCCACGACAGGGTTTTGAACGCGACGTCTGTTTCCACGGCAACGGCAAACGATGTAATTGGCATGTTGTGCCACCGCTTGTTTTTTTTTTATTGGCACAGATGTGGCGTGGTTGTCGCGAGCAATTTTTTGTTTATTGTGACATCTCAGAGACTGTCGGAACGTTTGTAGATTCGTTGGTTTGGAAATTCCAGCGCGCTCCGGGGGACGTCGGTCTTACTTGTTGACGTTTCGTGTTTTCACGTGAAAGCGCTGCGGCGCGAGCCGCCGTTCGCCGCGCAGCGCGAGCAGGAGCACGGCGACGCCATGTTGCCTTGCTCTCTCGCCAGTCGCCGCTCCACTGGCCCGCTTTGCTTTGCAGCGATTGGTCATTCGGTCAAAAGAGGCGGTGCCTGGGAACATCAGCTCACTCAGGTCAAACACAGGTAGGCCCTTGGGGGGGGGGGGGGTTTTCTCCAGTTTGTGCGTCGATGGTACTCTGGCCGGTAGCCAGGTGGCGGCGGCGGCGTCCGGTTACACTCCGGTACAGACGTACGGGAGGTGGAAGGAGCTCCAGGTTGCTCGCTCACTCACTCACTCTCTCACTCTCCACGCTTCTCCGAAAGTTCAAACAAACCTCCTTGAGGTCGACCTTCAGGCTCGGCCGCGGTTTAACATTCTTCTCCCGGCGTGATTTCTTGAGTAAATAATGCATGAAGGGAACAGAAGCATGAGCTGCATTTTGACTGCGTGAACTCTTCCCCACATACCATATAAATCTGCATTTTAGTGTTTAATATGTTTTATTAACTTTTGGACAGAAATATAGAAACAACAATTACAATTTTTCTGAGTTATATATGAAAAGACAAAGACAACAAACTCCTTGCCCCTACTGTCACTTATGCCAACCTGTAAAACACAATTATTATAGACGTTCAGTGAGTCGTACAGCCAGAATACTGAGTAAAGAATCACTCCTGCACCTTTGTAGATGGATTGTTAAAAAAAAAAAGTCAGAAAAGACCCCGACACCTGATAGAACCTCTTTTCAGAACCCCTCAAATAAATCAGCATTTTAAAATGCATCACATTGTCGGACGTTGCAGCCACGTCCTGCAGACGATGAAGAATTTCCGCTCCTTTGCTGTCGGCGTAATGGTTGAACCCTTCTTTTTAAAAAAACCAGCAGACTTTATACCAAGACTTTCCAGATATTTTAAGCTTCACCTGGCTGCGTCTTTTTAATCGGCGCAAGGTGTTCTTGAGCTGTGAAGGATCCGTTCCAGGTGATCTTTGTTGTGAACAACCAAATGAGGCGATCTGCGATTCGTTGGGAGCAAATTGGTTTAATCCATCCATCCCGTGAAGGCCATTAATGTGAAAAACGACGGCGGTTGTGGAGTGGAGCCAAAGGGTAGTGCTCGCTGTGAATCCACTGGCAGCAGTGTGTCGGACTATCACTCAGCTCCTTGTCGGAGCCTTTTGTGTTCACTCCTTCTTTCTCGCTCCTCGTGGATGGTTTGGGTGTGACCTCAGGGTGTGGAGTCCCAGGGGTGCAAATTCCATACCGGTGACTCCCAGCAGGCCCCGAGTGTGGGAAAGAAACCGTCTTTTGACCGTCACCTGGTATTAAATGTGTCGGTGGAGTTATTTTGGGCTGTTGAGTAACGGTGAAGAAAACAAATGTCATATCTGTCTGTTGCCAACCAGAATCAGACGTCTTTAATCGATGTGGGTCATGAAATCTGTGTGTGTTGTTGTCCAGAGTACTTGAGTTCTACGTCAGGCTGATAGCGGAACATCCTTCTCCAGGAATCAACGCTCAGAATGTCCTGCTTAGCATGATCTGTCGCATTCTCAAGGTTCAGTGGCATCTAGTCTTAATATACGTCACAATATATGACCAGTCGACTAAGAAAGTGACGTCTTGAAGGTAGAAGATTTTTGGTTCATGGTGACATTCTCCTGAACATTAAACATGTTGTATGAGAAACTGGTTTTCTCGTCCAAAACTTTCCACAATCGTCCAACACCTTCGGAGTTTGAATTTCATTATTTTTTTCTTTTCATTTGTGTGTCCGAACTCTTAATTTTTCCCCCTTCGGTCTCTCTTCGTATCTAAGAGGGCCAGTAACGGAAGACTGAAGGTCTTTGACATCAGTTTTGTCTTTGATGTCTTTTAACATGTGTAAACTGCAGGACAAGTTAAGCTGCTGACTCAGCAGATTGACTCCCCTCTCTTCTGTCCTTCTCTGGTTAATTCAATCATCTGCTCCGGTATCAGTGGAGGAATCCTGGTCTGAGTGGACTCTGTTATCGCCGTCCTGACGCCCTCCGGCCGGCTGGAGGATTCCCGGCCTCCGTCGCCGTCACGATTTCCATCTCTGTGGTTGAGCCGAGCCAGCGGTTTTGTCAGACGAGTGCTGGAAGGAAAAATCTGCTTTCCTGGGAAAAAAAACAAAAAACCCAAACTCCTGAGTGGCAGAGGAAGTATCCCTCCTCCCTTTCTTCCTTTTCTCCACGTTTTTAACGGATCTCTCTCTCTACTCTCGTCATTCTTTCTTAAGTCTTGAAAGCTAAAAGAGAACCACCGTAGTCACTCTGGGTTTATTCTCGGCAGTGATGTCATCAGACGTTGCCGCTTAATGAGTCATCGGCGAGCGCCGGGAAGCCGTTTCCCCCTCGACCACATCGGCGCGGAGCAGAGCGAAGCCGGAGTGGGTCATAAGACGAGTTCACGCGAGGTCGGCTGAACAGAAGCGTCTCAAGTACTCCAGCACGTTTCTCTCCGTACCACCGCACTGGGACGTTAAACCTGCATGTCCCGTAGTTAAAAAGCCGTTGCCGTGGAGACGCTCGCCGCTCGGCTTCGCAGCGACGTCGCTGCGTGACCCAGCTAGTTCGCTAGCACCGATGTGAGCCAACGGCTACCGTGCCGGCGACGCTAATTCGGTTCCACAAACAAATATGGCGTTGGTGAGGGTCCGTGTTCTACCGAGTGTAGGTCTAGTTCAGCACCTGATGAAGGTTCCTTTAGGTCTTTCTTAAAGGTTCCACCACTTTGCACCGAGGCCTCTCGTCTTGGGTCTTGCCGTGTAGCGGTTATTGATCAGTCCTGGTCCTGGTCCGCTCAGCGTTGAAATAATGGCCGAAGTCTCGTGAGCGGCGCGTGAACTTGATACCCTCCGCCTCTCGCCGCTCCGCCTGCCGGGATGGCGCCCGTTCAGCCGCGACGTGAGGCGGACGGATGAGCAACATTTTATTCGGCCACAGTATTGATTTATTGATGAGGCCTGGCGGAGGCGAGAGGGAGGCGGCGGAGCTCGCTGGTTGATACTTGATCAGCTGCCGGAATGAATATTTCACTGGTCACAAGGCTGAGACGCTACACCTCCTCCGCTACACCCCGACGTGGCTCCGTTTGATTTCCCTCATCGAAGCATCGCGGGAACAAGAAGCCCCGCCTCCCCCCGGAGACGCTCCGGTTACCGAGCGACTCCGTCATCGACCCCCTCATGACAAACTCACAACAGACGGTCTTCACACAAACTCTTCAGTCCGTCTGACGGACTTTCCTCAAACTGAAAGAAACATTTTAAAATCTAATGTTGTGACGTTCCGAACGTCCCTGAGGACGTCTCGTGGGCTCGTGGGACTTCAATCCGTCAACGTGAGACGCTTCAGTCTGTCCGGACCAGACGAGACGACACAGAGCCTCAAAATATAACCTTCACACTGAGTGTTTCTGTGGCAGTGCCCCCTGCAGGCCCGGCCAGTGTACTACATCACTTCATCAGTTCTGTCCAGTAGGACGTCGTTCATTGTGACACGAAACGATAAATAAACAGAAAAGATGATTTTATGTACTGGCTGACCTCTCAGGCGTTTTTTTGTTGTTTTTTCCAAAGGGAGCGTTTGATCGTTTCCTCTCAAAGTGAAACTTTGTTGTTATAAAACAAGCTCGTCTATCAAAGCGTCTAACCGATTGTAAACAATCTGGAACGCTGTGTTGCAGGTTTGCCAAGAACCTCTCCCCAGACAAGATCAACCTGAGCACGCTGAAGGGGGAGGGTCAGCTGACCAACCTGGAGCTGGACGAGGAGGTCCTCCAGAGCCTGCTGGACCTGCCCACCTGGCTCGCCATCAACCGCGTGGAGTGCAACAAGGCCGCCATCCGGGTGAGGCTGAATAAACATCCAACGCTTCCCCCTCCAGTGTTTGACCTTAGAATCGATAATGGCGATTGCAGCTTTATGGATTTGAGTTAAGATGGCGTTTTTTTTAAAGTTTGACCCGTTTAGTTCTTCTACATTTTCCATCCGGTGCACACTCGCAGCTTCCAGAACCGCGGCATCCAGTCTCGGTTCTGGTGTGTAACCACACGCTCCGACTCGCCCTGGAGAAGCCTGAACGAGCCCAGTCGTCTCCATGGCGACTGGACTTTGACCACCGAGCAAAGTCCAGTCCTCCTCCTTTCATCCCCACATGTTCATTTTTTTCCCCCCGGCGCGCCTTTTCACGGTTTATATAAATTGTTCATATAAATTGGACTCATTGTTTTATTGTGAAAGGCGTTGCGTCATGTGACCTCCACAGATTGCATTAATGTCGGGGGTCAAATTCTGACCGAGGGCGGTTTTCAATGTCATTTTTTTGCCAATCAAGTGTTTTTAGATCAGCCTCTTGTCAGTTTTCATTTTTGTACTTAAAAAAAAAAAAAAAAAAATCACATGGAAGGAGGAGAACACGAGCAGGAAATCTCTTTATAGATAGATAGATAATTACTTTATTCATCTCCGAAGGGAAATTGTTTTGTTGCAGCAATCTGGTACATACGAATATTATAAAATACAATAGAATAGTAATAAAAGTAAAAAATATCTCTGTATAAGACATAAAGTAAAACACAGAACGGAACATGGGCACTTAGAAATAAGCAGGAGATAAAAGCAAGATAAATAAATAGTAAGGTGCAGTGGCAGAGCCATTAGAAGTAGGCATTATATAATAATAATAATAACAATAATACACATAATAATAGTGTATAATACTCGTGTATAGTACTACTAATAGTGGTAGCAATAATATAATTAACAACAACAACAATATATATATATATATCAGTAATAAGAATAATAATAGTAATAGTATACTTATAATAATAATAATAATACCAATAGTAATAGTGTACTTGCACATGTATAAATATATGTATATGTACATGCAATATGCCATATGAAATATATGATATAATATAAGTATCAATGTAATTTAGTCCAGCTGGTGATTGAGGCTCTGACGGAGGGAGAAGAGTTAAAAAGTCTTATTGCAGTGGGGAGGAAGGACTTCCTGTAACGTTCCTTAGAGCAGCGAGGTTCAATCAGTGTGTTGCTGAAGCTGCTCTTCGTGACGGGGCTCGGATCAGCTGGTTAATAGAGTTGATTTAGTGTGGATTCATTCATTCATTCATCTCTGTCCAGCTCTTTATCTAACCGTACGTCGCCCTCGTCGTCTCCCCCTGCAGATTCCGTGGACGAAGCTGAAGACTCACCCCATCTCTCTGGTGAGCTCCGGCCGTTTCCCCCCTGCGGGTCGCGATCTGCCGATTCGTCGCGCGGCGTAATAGTTTGCGGGTCGCGAATCCAAATGGTTTTGACTTTCTGTCCGTGGGATGTCCCCTCCCGCTGGTTTTCAGACGCTGGACAAAGTGGTGATGGAGATGAGCACCTGCGACGAGCCCCGCCCCCCCAACGGCCCGTCCCCCATCGCCACGGCGTCGGGTCAGAGGTCAGATTCTTGAAGCTCCTCGCACGCGCCCGGCAAATGTCTGCAGTGGGAGTTTCGTCTGAGGGGAGGGTCGAAGGGTTCTACCTCTTTCCAAACTTCAGATTGTTTAGTCCTTAAGTTGATCTTTTTTTTAGAAACGATCTACCGAGCGGCCGGGTGTTTTTTTTAAAAGGCCTTTATACAGTCGGTCACTTTCGCAGTTTTCAACACGCAGAAGAGGAAGTCAGAGGGACGAGATCTGGATCTTTGTGGAAAGTCGATTCTTCCTCATTCTGTTGCCTGATGATCGTTATTAAACTTCCTCCACACGCGGTTGAGTTGTCCGGTCTGCAGGCGAATGATGGACCGCCTCGTATTACATTTACTGAATTATTATTATTGATTATTTGTACTTGTGAGCAGTGCTTTAAGTGGGGGGGGGGGGGAATAAGTGAGGGTACTCTTACTATTGCGTGATTCAAGGATGTTGTCAATTATGTGAGCCACAGACGGTAACCTAGTTTAAAAAATGAACATGAGCTGCTGTGGTGAGGGAGAGAGAGAGAGAGGGAGAGAGAGAGAGAGGGAGAGGGAGAGGGAGAGAGAGAGAGAGAGGGAGGGGGAGAGAGAGAGAGAGAGAGAGAGCAAAAATACAGAAACACTGAGGGTTTTAGCTCCGGTCATAAAGCGTTTGCTGATCGTGAGGACAGATTTTCCTCTGAGGACTAATGGTCAGCCCCCGGAGCACAGAGTTACGTGATGCACTTGAATGCACCACCCATGTATCGCCTGTCATAGTCATCCTACTTCAACGTATGTTTAACCTTTACTGAAGTCAAACACAACTTTAGTTTGTTTCCCCCGAATCCGGCTCATTATCTTCATTATCTACCAAAATAAAGTTCTTATTTTCCTCAGTCAAATTCTTCTATTAATGTTGGATCTAATCCGCGTTTCACTCGTAAAAATCAACAAAATGCTTCAAATCCTGGTGATTATTACGACGCGAGCGATTTTCTTTGTCTGAATTTTCACACATTGTTGTTACATAATGAGTTTCCTCAACAGGAAGCGCATGAGTAGATTGTATTTAAGTAATTTTACTTGAGTGTCTTTTCTCAACAATTCCCTCGACCAGTCGATCCCCAATGTCTTTTTAAACCCCCGAGTCTCTCGTCGAGGCGAGGGACCGGCGGTGACGCGTCGCTCTGTCCCCCGCTCGTCCTTCGTGGCTTTGCAGCGAGTACGGCTTCGCCGAGAAGGTGGTGGAGGGCATGTCTCTGTCCATCAACTCCATCGTCATCCGCATCAGCGCCAAGGCCTTCAACGCCTCCTTCGAGCTGTCGCAGCTGCAGGTCTACAGCGTCAACACCAGCTGGAGCGTCAGCGACCTGCGCTTCACCCGCATCCAGGACCCCCAGCGGGGGGAGGTAGGGCGCCGACTAACCCGACTCCCCCCCCCCCCCCCCCCCCCCCCGGCCGGCGTCCCCGAGACTCCCGCCTCTTAACTCTCTCCGTGTTCCCGCCCAGATCCTGACCTTCAAGGAGATCAGCTGGCAGATGATCCGGATCGAGGCCGACGCCATCCAGAGCGCCGAGCACGACATGCTGAGCGCCCCCATCCGCCTCATCACCAACCAGTCCAAGATCAGGGTCACGCTCAAGAGACGGGTCAGTGACGGGTTTCAGAGTTTGAGTCGTAGCTTCTACTTCCTGACGCTCCGCGCTCACAACCATACCCCCCCCCCCCGGACAGATTAAGGACTGTAACGTGGTGGCGTCCAAGCTGATCCTGATCCTGGACGACCTGCTGTGGGTGCTGACCGACTCGCAGCTCAAGGCCATGGTGCAGTACGCCAAGTCCCTGAGCGAGGCCATGGAGAAGTCCGCACAGCAGAGGAAGAGCATGGCCACCGAGGATCAGGTACCTTCCTCCTCCTCCCCCCCCCCCCCCCCTTAGCGACCAGACGCCATGTCCACACACTCTTGACCCACTCACTTTCACACCTCTCCGCTCTACTCCCCCCCCTAATGGCCGTCTTTTAGCCCTACCCAGCGTTTTAATGCCACCTGCTGGAGGTTCAGCGGTACTGCAGGGCCCTTTTTCAAAGTCGTAAACATTCGCCAGACAAAAACAACAAAATAGACCCAGCAACAGTCTGAGAAACACAAACGCATCTTTTTTGAGACTCACTGACATTTTGAGACGTACGTTTCCTCTCTGAAGTGCTGATTAAGGACATTTTAACACCAAAAACTACTCGATATTTTAAAACTACATTTCTGACAAAAGAGTTGAAAACACGAGACGATTAGTGATGAATACCAACACTTAATTTGTCTTTTAGATTTGGTCATGAAGTAACTTTTCCTGACCCCAGATTTCCAGGAAAGCAGTTTTTTTTTCTGTGAATCATATCTTTTCTTTCATATTTACTTTGATCTTTCCATCATTGCAGTAAAACAGTAGACTCTGCATGTCGGGGACGATAAATTGGCGACGTGTTTAAGCGACGCTCGCTGAAATAGTCGGGATTCTCCACCTTGAGACTTTGTTAAAAGACCTTAAAATCACGTTGAGACGTCCGGGCCGGTCTTATGTCCTTTGCTCTCCAGGTGTCGTCGGCGCCCCCTACGGCCCAGCAGGCGCGCGCCCAGCAGGCGACCACGGCGGCCGACCAGGGCGCCACCATGGCCAAGCTGTTCAACGCCTACGACGTGTGCGAGACGTCCCACCACCTGCAGATCACACACCTGGACCTGCACATCTGCGACGACATCCACGCCAGGGACAAAGGTCGGTCGGTCGGTCGACCTCGGTCGTTTAAGTCCACGCCGTCCTCGCCCCCCCCGTCCTGACCTCCGTGTCCCGTCCTCTAGTGATCGACAAGCGGATAACCGGCGGGGCCATGCAGCTCTCCTTCAGCTCCATCACGCTGGATTACTACCCCTTCCACAGAGCAGGTACGGTCCGTCACCCTATCGTCTCGTCTCTGGGGGGGTGGGGACGTCTCGTCTCTGGGGGGATGTCTCGTCTCTGGGGGGGACGTCTTATCTCTGGGGGGGACGTCTCGTCTCTGGGGGGGACATGACGTCTCGTCTCTGGAGGGGACGTCTCATCTCTGGGGGGGACATGACGTCTCGTCTCTGGAGGGGACGTCTCACCACTGGGGGGGACGTGACGTCTCGTCTCTGGGGGGGACGTCTCGTCTCTGCGGGAGACGTCTCAACTCTGGGGGAGACGTCTCGTCTCTGGGGGGGACGTGACGTCTCGTCTCTGGAGGGGACGTCTCATCTCTGGGGGGGACATGACGTCTCGTCTCTGGAGGGGACGTCTCATCACTGGGGGTGACGTCTCGTCTCTGGGGGGGACGTTTCGTCTCTGCGGGAGACGTCTCAACTCTGGGGGAGACGTCTGGTCTCTGGGGGGGACGTCTCGTCTCTGGAGGGGACGTCTCGTCACTGGGGGGGACGTCTAGTCTCTGGGGGGGGACGTCTCGTCTCGTCCTCATCTGGACTCCTGGATTCTCGTTCCTCTCGCGCGGCGGCTCCGTTGAACAGTTGTGATTATTACTGTTGTCACTAGAACTGCCCAGTTTTCAGCTCCAAAAAAAAAAAAAAAATGGAATAAACAAGCGGCGAATTGTAGACACACCTGTCCACAGGCGCCCTCCTGTCCTCACCGTCATTTGTCTCCTGGCTCCTCAAGGCGACGGCTGCTTGCACTGGATGCACTACAGCGAGGCCACCAAGTCCAGGGAGGGCTGGGCGCGCTGCCTCCTCGACGAGTTCAAGTCCAACGTGGAGATGCTGAATAGCGCGGTGCGGGACCAGCAGACGCACGGCTCCCCGCAGCACGGTACACTCACCCCCCCCACCCTCTACCCCCCCCAATTCCCGTGTGTGTGTGTGTGTGAGATATTCCGCTCCGTCACCACGGCGCCTCCTGTGGGTTTTGGCCTGCAGGGAGTGAGGAGAGAGCAGGAGGACTAGGGCTTGGGGAGGCAGATGGAGATGGAGGACTCCCAGAGGGGAGCCCCCACATGCCGCCGCCTCCCCCCCAGTGCTGCTGGTGCCTGGAGCCAGGTACCGACGGCGTGCGTGTGTGTGTGTGTGCGCACGGCGGCGTGCGGTGATACACGCCTCGGCTCCTCTCGGGACGATCTGCTGCCGTGTCCCCTCCCCCCCCGCCTCCCCCCCTCCCTCCTCCTGTGTCCTGAAAGCCCTCGTTTTCCCTCCCCCCCCAGGTAAGATCAGCACCTCCAGCACCTCCTTCAGCCCTCCTCCGCCCGCCCACAGCCCCAAGACGCAGCTCATGTCCAGCTCGGTGGTTCTGCGGATGGCCGACTTCAGCATTTACCAGGTTGGACGCCGCAAAAAAGCCGCTTGCGGCTTTGATCTCTCCGCCGCCGCACGTCTTCCACGTCTCCGTTCTGCTTTTTCCCAGGTTTCCACCGCCGACCAGCGCCGCTCCAGCCCCAAAGCCATGATCTCCTGCAACAAGAAGTCCCTGTACCTGCCTGCCGAGATGCCGGCCATCCACGCGGAGTTCACAGAGTACTACTTCCCCGACGGCAAAGACCACCCCAGTACGCCTCCTCTTCCTCCTCCTCCTCCTCCTCCTCCTCCTCCTCCTCACATTAATCTCTACTTTCCGTCTCTCTCTCTCTCTCCTCCCGTCACGCCGGCTCTGCCCGGAGAGTCTGAGCCAACATTGATTTTTAAATGAATTATGCAAAGTGAATTCATTTCTCACCCGTTCAGTCCATTAAGGAAACGTTTACGAGGCGAGTCGGGAGGACGTGGAGCCGGGACCAGACCGTTACTCACGTTTTAAACACGTCCAAACGCTCTGAAGTGAAAAAGACTTGAGAAATGAGCCGAAGGTTATTCATAGTTCAATCAAAGCTTTTTTTTTTGTTTTGTTTCAGGTCGTCTAAACAAAGTGAATACAGTGGAAAAGCACTTTTTTTTGGTCGTTTCTGACAAAAATATGTCAAATTTCAAACATTTCCGTGAAAATATTAAAGGCAATGTCAGCAATGACACGATTACAACAATTCAACTTTAAATATGCTTTAAACTTGAAACCGTATCGGCATAACACGTGGATTTAACTGGATATCACAGGTTTAATCATAAAGATGTTCATGTGAAGTGTTATTAAAATACAATAATTACAACAGTTTAGTATAATCTCATCCTACTGTATATTTTGCTCCCCTTAGAACTTATTATACTTTATTATAGTTAGTTTTTTTATCTTATTTTTTAGTCCTATTTGTTAGTCAATGTATATAAGATCCCTCTATTCTTACCTAACTGTTTGCACATTCCTTGTCTTTCCTTTCCTCATGAGTCCTTAAGAGCAGAATGTTACGAGTAAATTTCTCCACTGTGAGATCAATAAAGGCTTATCTTATCTTATCTTATCTTATCTTATCTTTTTTCTTATCTTTTATCTTATCTTTTATCTTATCTTTTATCTTATCTTTTATCTTATCTTCTCTTTTATCTTCTCTTTTATCTTCTCTTTTATCTTCTCTTTTATCTTTTATCTTATCGTTTATCTTATCTTTTATCTTATCTTATCTTAATCAAACGACATAAGAGCGCCGACATTTTAAATATACAGTACGTTTTGTATCAGAATGTAAGTCTTGGTTGAATCCTGTGCTTCCACATTATATTTTAACTTGTTATATCCCCCCCCCCCCCCACACAGTCCCGTGTCCCAACCTGTACGTCCAGCTGAACGCCCTGCAGCTGGTGCTGGACCCCCGCAGCCTGGTCTGGATCAACCTGTTCGGCCTGGACCTGCGGCAGAGCCTGGAGCAGTTCATGGAGATCTACAAGCTCAACGACTCGCAGAAGCCCGACGAGCACGTGGACGTCAAGGTGGACGGCCTCATGCTGAAGGTGCCCGGGTTGACCTTTGACCTTTGACCATGTCCCGTGGTTTTTAAAAAACCGTCAACCGCGCTCGTTTGTTTATCCCGCGTTTCTGATGTGTTTTTAATTGGACGTGAACGAGGCAAGAAAGTCAAATCTAGGCGAGATAAAATTTCTTGAATTAAATGAAAAATGACTTGTTTTTGACTAAGTCATTTTTGCTTATTGTCCGCTTTATTATTATTATTATTCTAGTTTTAAGATGATTATTACTTTATTTTCTTATTAGCTAGACTGGTCTTGGCGTTGAGGATTAAAAACTAGTTATAAGCACCGTTTGGCTTAAAACAAGCATTTTTCTCATTTTAAGACGACTGAGCAGCAATCAAAGGACCTGAACTGGCCTTTCATCTTCTTATTTTAAGATTTGAAAATAATAACACATGAGAATAATACTTGCTTTGAGTCCAAAAATGCTGTTTTCAAGACGCTGGGTCATAAGGGGCGAGAATTATTTTCTTATTTTTGAAAATCTACTAAGTAATCATGTTTATGTTCTCAAATAAAGAAAAAAAATCATCAAAGACACATTCAACAACCTCAAACAACTACATCGATCATAAATTAATATGTCCACAAGAATTAAAAAAAATGTTTTTCCAAAAATCTAAACAGCCAACTTTTGTACAATTATCACAAAAACAAACAACACAAAAAACAAGACAAACATGTCTACAAAGCGACATAATAAAATTAGAATTTTTGAAATGATTAAAAACCACAAAGTGATGTAAAATGACTCAAAAGAAGCAAGAGGACCACAGGATGATCAAATAGAAGCAGGATGGATTCAATGATCCCCCAAAATAAAGCAAAAGCACAACAAAGACGTATTAATATGTAGGCACAGAATAAACGTACAAGCCCAAGAAAAAAACCCCACAATGAGACAGAAAGGCCAGAAAATGAATCCAAAACAACATTAAAAGGTCAGAAAACAGCTTCAAAGAATATAAATTGACATGAATATTGATATGAATATAAAGAGATAAAAGACACCTCAAAGACATAATAAAAAACATCAAAGGGCAGGAAACGGCCCACAAAGACGCACTAATAACTCCAAAACAAGTAAAATGTTCTTGTTCTGTTGGCAGATAATTGTGCTTCTTTTAGGTATTAATTTTCTTCTTTTAGTATATTTTCTTGGTTTGTTTTTTTTTCGGAGGAATTTTTGCAGCGTCAGCAGCTGCTGAGGGAAACACTGACCCCTGCTGGCCAGGCGGGTGCAAGTCGAGGCGTATTAAAAAGATGGTTTCCGTGTGCTCTCTCGCCTCTCAGCTGGTGATTCCCACCGACCGCGACGCCGCCGCCGCCGGCCCCCCCGACCTGCCCCGCTCCATCTCCGTCCAGACGTCGGAGATGGTGGCCACCAACACGCGCCACCCGGCCAACTGCACCCGCTCCCACCTGGAGGCGCTGCTGCAGGCCTTCGAGGGCGAGCCCTTCTTCGCCTCGTCCTCGCCGGCCTTCCCCCGCCACGCCTCCTCGCCGCCCGTCCTCCACCCGGCCTTCCGGCGCCACGCCCACGAGCAGGACACCAGGCTGCACGACGTGTACCGCGGCCTGGTGGCGCCCGGCGCGGCCGCCGACGCCCTCAAGATGCCCGCCGCCACCGACTTCTGGGCGCTGCACTTCTCCCAGTTCTGGGTGGACTACGAGGGCACGCGGGGCGGCCGGGGGCGGCCGCAGCCCTTCGTGGACTCCTTCCCGCTCGCCGTGTGGGCGTGTCAGCCGGCGCGGCTGGCGCGGCTGCAGGAGAAGCTGCGGGCCGCTGCCGTCGCCGCCGGCGGCGGGGCGGGGCTCTCCCGGAGCGCGTCGGCCGAGGCGGTGGGCCGCCTGCAGAGGAAACGCCTGCTGAAGGAGTTCTACAGCTCCGACGGGGCGTCGCCACCGCCGCCGCCCAGTAACGGACTCCACAAGCCGCTCTCCCTGGACAGTCTGCCGTCCGACGCCACCGCCGACGATCACGATGCAGACGTGACGGTGTTGGTGCACGTCCAGAAGCCTCTCAGTGCCCAGGTGCGTCATCGACCAGCGTGCCCCTCCCCCCCCGTACGGGTGACCTGACCCCCCCCCCCCCCCCCCCACTCTCTGTGCAGGTGAGCCACCGGCAGTACGTGTTCCTGATGCAGCTGCAGCGCAGCATCAAGGCCCTGCAGCAGACGCTGCAGCAGGACGTGGAGGAGCTGGGCTCCCGGCGGGAGCGCCCGCCCGGCGGCCCCCGCCCCTTCGCCGTCTCCCTGGGCCTCCTGCTGAAGAGCGCCGAGGTGTCGCTCCTCCTGAAGCCCGTGGCCCCGCCCGAGGGCTCGGCCTCCCCGCTGGGCTCCGAGCTCTCGCCCTCCGAGAGCCGGGGGACGCTGGAGCCGGGGGCCGCGGGGGGCTCCGGACCGAGCGCCGTGGACCAGCTGCTGTGCGGCGACGCCGCGGAGCCCGGGGTCCCTCGGGGCCCCGCCCCTCTTGTCCCCACCTCCTCCTCCACGGAGGAGAGGACGGAGGACGGGGACGAGCCGGGCCCCGGGTCCGACTCCAGGGGCCAGCTGAGCGACTCGCCGTGTGACGGCGACAGAGACAAGCCGGGGAAGATGCCCCAGTCCAACTCCAGGTACAGCAGCCAGCACCGTCCGCCGTGATCGAAGTGCAACTATGAAAGAAAAACCATATAAAGTGTGATGAATCCAACACGAAATCTTTATCCCGCGTTTCTGATGTCTTTAATTGTACGTGAACGAGGCAAAACAGTCAGATCTAGGCGAGATATAATTTCTTGAATTAAATGAAAGATGACTTGTTTTTGACTAATGAGTCATTTTTGCTTAAAACAAAATTGTCCGCTAAGATTCTTATTCTAGTTTTAAGATGATTGACACTCCACCTCCGTCACTAACCGACACGAGGCCGTCGCTCCACTTCCATCTATTCCTCAACACAAGCGTCTCACTTCCTCCCGAGTGTGTCGGCGTGAGCGCTCACTCCTCTCCTCTCTCTCCATCCTCGGTCACTGCTGAACTCCTACCACGTGTGAAGCGTGTGCGTGTGCGTGTGCGTGTGTGTGTGTGTGTGTGTGTGTTCTCTCTCCACCAAGGAAAGGAAGTTTGTCTGTGGTCTCTGACCTGCTCAGCTCCTCAAACTCCAGCAGATCCGCCTCCCTTTATTCCCTGTCCAACATGTAAGGCCCTGGACCGGCGTCCCCGTGTCCCCATGTCCCCGTGTCCCCGTGATCGGTGTGCGAAGACGCCGTGGTGCATGCGTCTGCATGTGTGCACGAGTGTTCAGTGTGTTGTTGTGGTTCCCCATGTGTAGTTTCCACTGAGACGTGGCCTTCGCTTGACGCTCTCTCTCTTCTCCTCTCCTTCATCCACATCGTCAACAAGTAAAAAAAATCCACAGGTCCTCTCGTAAGGTTTAACAGTTTATTTGTCAAAGAAACAAACAAAAGGCTGGTAAAGAAAAAATGTCCAAAGGTGTTCCAGGTTCTGTAAGTGGTCCGTTAAATCCAGTCAGGATTAATCATCCAAGACACAAGAGACCAAAGAAAAAGGGAGAGCGAGAGAGAGAGAGAGAGAGAGAGGTCAAAAAACTGTGCGGTTCCACCCTCACCTGACCTCACTTCCTGTCACAGGTAATCCCCCCTAAACTCCACCCACCCCCCCTAAACTCCACCCCCCCAGGAGCATCAACAAACAATTAAAGGTGCACAGCCACCAGAAAACACCAAACAGTTCTCCCTTCCCAAACATTGCAAATAATATAATAATTAAACTTTCATCCACTTAAATCAACCACAACATTTTAAATGATTAACTAAATGTGAACTAAAATACTTGTAAATGCTCCTAATTCCTACCAAATTAAACATCTGCTGTTTTAGATCAACATAAATTATCTATCCTTTTTAACCAAGCTCAATGAACTGCGTTTAGGCTCCTACACCATGGATATGAAGCCCCCCCCCCCCCCCCCCCCCTTTTGGGGAGACGCTTTGGATTTTTGTCTGTTGTGAATTTAGCGTCTCGCAACTTCAAAAGGTCGACACGACCTCCAGCTGCTCCGCGCAAAAGGATTGAAGACGCATTTCACGACTCGTCGACTTGAATTTCAGATTTGATTTAGACCCCCCCCCCCCCCCCCCCGAGACGCAACACAGAGAGATCTGACGACGTAATAATGAAAAAAATATGTTTTAGTGAGTTTTATTCTCTCATAGGTGAGAAAGAAAAGGATGAACCAACAGGAATCTGTTCCCTCGTTTAACCGTGTGTGTGTGTGTGTGTGTGTGTGTGTGTGTGGGTGTGGGTGTGGGTGTGGGTGTGTGTTTCAGTGGTCGTCTGATGCGCGATCGCTCCCAGTCCAGTTTCTCCGTTTCCTATAAGAACATGAAGAAGAGTCCGTCCCTGCAGTCGCTGGACAACATCTCCATCGACAGCTACCTGATGGAGGACGGAGACACCTACAGTCTGCTGGAGAGAGGTCTCACACACACACATACACACACACACCTCATACTGCAGTACCACACCCCGCCTCCGGGGGCAACATCTGACAAGGCTTCAACACAACCAAGTCGCATGAAAAATCTGAGATTCTGTCGAGGTTCCAGACGTTTCTGTTCTTTATGAAGTGTGTGTGTGTGTGTGTGTGTGTGTGTGTGTGTGTGTGTGTGTGTGTGTGTGTGTGTGTGTGTGTGTGTGTGTGTGTCGTGCAGACGACGTCTCCATGTCGGGCTTCAGGGACGCCGTCAGCGAGCAGAGCGCCACCGAGAGCGCCACCGAGGCCGTGACGGGTCCACCGGAGCAGGAGGGGGGGGCGTCGCCCGACACCGTGAGCGCCGCGTCGCAGAGCATCGACGAGCCCAGCAAAGACACGGTGAGAACACCGGAACCACCGGACTGGACTGAGGGACGTGGCGTGGAATAATTAACGCTGGACTGTGTGTGTGTGTGTGTGTGTGTGTGTGTGTGTGTGTGTGTGTGTGTGTGTGCGTGTGCCCCTCCCCCCCCCAAGGTGTCTGTGCTGGTGCTGAAGGTCCAGTCGGTGTGTGTGAGCATGGAGGCGGTGGGGGAGAGCGCGGCCGTGGCTCTGGAGGTGGACCGGGTCACTCCCACCCAGCTGGGCAACGTCAGCCTGAGGCAGTACCTGAGCAACCGCAGCCTGGGTAAGAACAGGGGCGGAGCGGGGTCAGGATCTGGACTGGCTCGGGTGGAACAGGGTCAGGATCTGGAGCAGATCGGGTGGAACAAAACAGGGTCAGGATCTGGATCTGGATCAAACAAAATGTTCCTTCATGTTGATGTTTTATAAAACGGAACCCAGAACCTCTTGGTTTATAATCGAATGTGTTGAAATAAGGAGAAGCTGCTTGATACAAAATGTCAATGTGACTGTTATAAGGTTTATATCTCACATACACACACACACACACACACACACACACCCTGCCTCCCGTTACTCACCCCCCCCCCCCTCCCCCCACAGGTACGGTGTGTTCAGTCCCTCAGAGCAGCTCAGGTAAACGTTGAGTCACTAACATGCATGTTGCTTCCTTCTCTGTGCAGTGTGTGTGTGTGTGTGTGAGCACGTCTACACACACACCCACACACACACACACACACACACAAGCACTGTGTGTGTGTCCATTTTACAGTATGTAAATAATACTTGCAACATTTTTCCTTCAACCTTTAAATCACATGAACTTTAACCTGCAGTGCACTGCTCTCTCTCTCTAGTTCCTCTGCCTCCTCCCTCCATCTTCTCCCTATCCTCCTGCTCCCTCTCTCCTCCATCTCTCCCCCTCTCTCCTCCATCTCTCCCGCTCCCTCTCTCCTCCATCTCTCCCGCTCCCTCTCTCCTCCCTCCCTCTCTCCTCCCTCTCTCTCCTCCATCTCTCTCCCCCTCTCTCCTCCCTCCCTCTCTCTCCTCCCTCTCTCCCCCTCCGTCCCCCCCTCCGTTTCCCCGCCCACCTCATCACCTCATCTCTCCACTGCAGCAGACTTTGCAGTTTCAGTCCACTGATCCAGGCAATGAGAGAAAAGCCTGATTTATCCTCCTCTCCTCCTGCTCCTCCTTTCTTCCTCCTCCTGCCCTCCATCTGCTCCTCCTCTCTTCCCCCTCCTCTCTTCCTCCTCCTGCCCTCTGCCTGCTCCTCCTCTCTTCCTCCTCCTCCCCTCCACCTGCTCTCCACCTCTCACCCTTCTTTCTATCCCTCAAGCGCAACCCTGCTCTTCCTCATCCTCCCATCCTTCTCCACTCGTCCCTCCAGCTTTGACTCCATCTCCTTGCTAATCCTCTGTCATTCCCTCCCTCCCTCCCTCCCTCCCTCCCTCCCTCCCTCCATCTCTCCACCATACCTTCATGTCTCTCCTTCAGGCTATCTTCTCCTTCTCCTTGCTGTCTTATCACAGTCACTCAGTGTTCAGCTCCTGGCAGCCCACCCCCCTCCCTCCCTCCCTCTCTCTCTCTCTCTCTCTTTCTCTCTCTCTCGCTCTCTCTCGACCCTGGTCGCTGTGGATTGAGAGGAAGTGACTTGAAGTGTTTTCTCTCCAGAGTGTTTTGACGGAGTGACGCTTCTCTCGCTGTCACGATGCAGATTCCCTTCAGGAAGCAGCCGTTGTCCCGCCTCCTGAGTGTCTCTTCTTCTTCTGTCCTCCATTTAAAGACTGGCGTCGGCGTCACGTCTGCCTGAACTGTGACAATACTTGTTTCTGTCTCACAACGGTGTCTCCGGTTGGTCCCGTTTCTCTTCTGTCCAGAGAGAAAGCTTCTGGAATCTAATGAATCAGGTCAACTGGACTTTGTTGGACATTTCTGTCTCAGAGTGTTTCAGGATATCGAGACATTCTGTTGCAGTCACAGTTTGTAAAACCCAGATACAGTGTAGGACTCATGACACCTTCGGGAACTCTCGATTCCTTCTGGAACTCTCAATGCCTTCAAGAACTCCTTATGCCTTGTGGAACTCTTTATGCCTTGTGGTACTCTTTATGCCGTCTAGAACTCTTTGTCTTTTAGAACTCTCAATGCCTTCAAGAACTCCTTATACCTTGTGGAACTCCTTATGCCTTGTGGTACTCTTTATGCCGTCTAGAACTCTTTGCCTTTTAGAACTCTCAATGCCTTCAAGAACTCCTTATGCCTTGTGGAACTCTTTATGCCGTCTAGAACTCTTTGTCTTTTAGAACTCTCAATGCCTTCAAGAACTCCTTATACCTTGTGGAACTCCTTATGCCTTGTGGTACTCTTTATGCCGTCTAGAACTCTTTGTCTTTTAGAACTCTCAATGCCTTCAAGAACTCCTTATACCTTGTGGAACTCTTTATGTCTTATAGAACTCCCAATGCCTTGTTTATGCCGTCTAGAACTCTCAATGCCTTCGGGAACTCTTTATACCTTGTGGAACTCATGATGCCTTCTAGAACTCTTGACGTCTTCTAGAACTCTTGACAAATGCTCAAACTGTCACATTCCCACTCTGTCTGCAGAGTTCAGACTTCATTTCAAGATGTGATCCGTCACACGCCCGAGTTTCACGTCATATTTTCCTGAAGTTTACATCATCTGGTATTAAAACCCTTGATATTCCGTCAGATCTTTTCAGTGTTCTGTGGGCTGATGAAAACTTCACCTCAGTCCTCGGGAACAATGAACCGTCACTCATAGAAAATCCACTTGAGACTCTGGAAAGTCTTGAGTTCACGGTTCCTCTCTCGCTGGTGCGTCTCGCTCCTCTTCCTGATCTTCTGTCGTTCCTTCGTGCCGCCTCTCCTCTGAAGTCACGGTGGTCCTGAACGCAGATCCATAATGAATGAAGCTGAAATGTCAATGCGTTGACCTTTCAGGTGTTTTTTATCGCCGTGGCTCTTCTCCTTCCAGGAACCTGATTCTCACATTAACACATTAACCCTTTCAGACCTGCAGCAACGCTTTGAGGCTTCATTCTAGAGACGTTCGCTTGTTTTCTGAGGTCCGGTTTCCCGTCGACTCTGAAGCTAACCTCGGGCTCCGTCTCTGCCTCCGGCAGGCGCCGCCGACGCGGGCCCCTCGTCCGCCGGCGGCCTCCGCCGCCCGGAGGTCCGGGCCCGCCTGGAGAGCGGGCCCTGCGCCGCCGCCCACTCCCCGCTGGCCGAACGCAACGGCTTCCTGCAGCTGCGTCTCCACGGCTACCGGGCCAGCTTCGTGATGTCCACGCTGCAGAACCTGGCCCACTTCCTGGAGGACGACTCGGCGCCGCAGGTGCTGCCGATGGAGATCAGCATCAGAGACGCGCACATCGACCTGAAGGTGAAGCAGCAGGCGCCGCCTTCGTTTTCCCGGGTTTCAGCGTAACGCCGACGCAGAATCCTTTCGATTCTAACCCATGTTCTTTGCAGGACGACGGCCCCCGGGACAACCCCTCCGACCCGGAGGCCTCGCCCATCACGCTGCACGTGGACAGTCTGGTCATCCACCGCAGGGACGACGGCTCCTTCTCCATCGGAGGTGAACAAACCAAGCGCTCCCTTTTCCCTGCAGCCGATTCACCTGAATGATTCATGATGACGCAATTACCAAACTCCTCCTCCTCCTCTTCTTCCTCGTCTGTACAGTCGATGCAGCCGCTGAGGCCAAACCCAGGAAGTCCGTCTCCCTGATCGACGGCTCTGCGCTGAGTCCCGTGCCTGAGGCGGTGGGCGGCGTCTGCGGCATCCCGAAAGCCACGCAGACCCAAGCCCCGCCCACCAGCGCCCCGCCGCCGTCCAGCAGGGAAACGGTGAGAGACCCGGGACACTGTCCCCCGACCTCTGGGGTTCGTCGTCATCCGTCACACTCACTCCTCCCCGTGTTCCTCCCCCAGGTGTTGCTGGAAGAGAACGAGTGCTTGAAGCTGGAGCTCTCCCGGGCCAAGATGGCGCTGGCCGAGGCCCAGATGGAGAAGGACTCTCTGCTCCACCGGATGAAGAGCCTGAAGGTCGGCAGCAGCTCCACCTGATTGGCTGAGCAGGACGGGAAGATCCTCTCAGTCATGAACCAGCGAGCCGGAGCCCAACACACCGGAGAGCCGCCGTAAAGCGGGAGCGTGTTTTTTTTTTTTCTGGGCCGCGCCTCCATCGAAACCAAAATGGCCGCAGGCCGAGGAGCTGGACTCGAACCCTGAATGTCGTAAACCTTCAGAGGAATGTCTCAACAAAGCGTACTTATTTTGCACTGCGACGCAACTGCATTTGTAGTTTCATATTCCAGCAGGAGGTGTGGGGCTTCAAGCCCCCCCCCCCCCCCAGAAGCCCCGCCCCCCCACCCCCAGAGTGTATACAGTGTGAATGTGACGAACACGGAACTATTTTCTACTGGGCTGAAGGCTTGAATGTGTTTGTCTTCACAACAAGCAGTGTGCGTGTGCGTGTGAGTGCGTGTGCGTGTGTGTGTGTGTGTCCGTGTCCGCCTCTAGACCAACCCACCGGGTTGCCCTCGGTCCGCTGCTTATTCATTCCCCCGTGCCGCCGGGGTTCCGCTTGGTTCCGGTTGGTTCCGGCAACGTGAGCGCACACTTCTTCCTCTTTTGTTTTCTCTGTATGAAACGTCTCACGTGAATAAAGTGTGATTAGTTAAACTGATACTAAAAACGCATTTTGCTTCTGGATGACGTGGACGGTCCAGTCGAGTTGTGAAAATTATTACAATTTACATCAGAAACCGTCCTCGACATTAACGCTGACTCACTTTTGTTTTGAAGAGTTTGTTAAAAAAAAAAAGAAGAAGACAAGTACTGTAAACAAAGAGAAACGTCTATGTAAAACTTGGAGCAATACCATGTGTGTGCTCTGGGGGGCAGCAGTGGCTTTCTTCTGGTTTGTGTTGATGGCGGGTTGGCACCCTCTGGTGGTGCAGCGTGGCGTTACAGCCTGCGGCTCGCCAGTTCGCGCGTCGGGGTTTCTTGAACGTTGGGGTCGTTTGTGGAACCGCGTCTTTATTTTCTGTAGCGTTCAAACTAATGCTGCTTGATGATGCAACGTGTTTCCTACGACAACTCAATGTGACGAGAAGATATTGAAATTTCCGTAAAATGAGTTTCTAAATCATCTTGTTCTGGTTCCATGCAAGAGACAAGTAAAGATCGTAAAAATGTAAATCCATCTTTCATCATTTTCTTCTGGAAAAAACAAGAGAAAACGTCTCATGGAGCTTCACGACACTTGGATTGAAACATTTGGCCAAAATTGATACTTTTTGTTTTCAACTTATTTCTTTTTAAATTAAAGACGTGACTTTAAGGGTGCGTTTCCCCCCCCCATCCTCCTCTTCCTCTTCCTCTTCCTCTTCTTCTTCTTCTTCCTCTTCCGCTTCATCCTCCTCTTCTTTCTCCAACTATTTTTCTACGGGAACTCGCCGACACCCGCTGCACTTTGGAAACTGTAAATACGTGTGTGTGAGTTTGTGTGTGTGTGTGCGTGCATCAGAGGAAGATCCTCTAAAACGAAGCAACTTCTCAAATTCAAGTGTCAAAACTTCATAAGAGGTTCTGGTCTTTCATCCCTCCATCTCCTCCTCTCCTCCACCTCCTCCATCACCTCCTCTCCTCCATCACCTCCTCTCCTCCACCTCCTCGTTCCTCTGATCTTTGAGAAACCACCTCCCAGGAAATGAGGTGGAGCTTCTGAAATACTGACGACAATAAAACGTCTTTCAGTCCATTTCGATGATTTTCTTCTGTTTTGGTCGATTCTTCAGGTTTTCCTCAAATAATGAAAATCCACCAGAGCCTCCATGTGACGTTAAAGGGTTAAAACTCCTTGTTGGTTCTTTTTTATGTCTTTGAGGCCGGAACCAAGGTAGAACCACGCTAGAACCAGGGTAGAACCACAATGGAAACGGGGCAGGACCACAACAGAACCAAAAGTAGAACCATGATAGAAATGAGGTGGAACCACGGTAGAACCATGATAGAAACAGGGTAGGACCACGATAGAACCAAAGTAGAACCATGAAGAAGCCAAGGTAGAACCATGATGGAAATGATAGAACCAAGTTAGGATCACAATAGAACCAAGGTAGAACCATGATGGAAATGATAAAACCAGGTCAGGGCCATGATGGAACCAGGGTAGGACCACTATAGAACCAAGTTAGGCTCACAGTTGGACCACTATAGAACCAAGGTAGAACCATGATGGAAATGATAGAACCAAGTTAGGATCACAATAGAACCAAGGTAGAACCATGATGGAAATGATAAAACCAGGTCAGGGCCATGATGGAACCAGGGTAGGACCACTATAGAACCAAGTTAGGCTCACAGTTGGACCACTATAGAACCAAGGTAGAACCATGATGGAAATGATAGAACCAAGTTAGGATCACAATAGAACCAAGGTAGAACCATGATGGAAATGATAAAACCAGGTCAGGGCCATGATGGAACCAGGGTAGGACCACTATAGAACCAAGTTAGGCTCACAGTTGGACCACTATAGAACCAAGGTAGAACCATGATGGAAATGATAGAACCACAATAGAACCAAAGGTGGACCCCGATAGAACCACAACAGAACCGAGGTATAACCACGACAGGACCATGATAGAACCAAAGTATGATCACAATAAGAACCAAGGGAGAACCTCAATATAACCAAGGTAAGGCAACTATAGAACCAAGGAAGAACCAGGGTAGGACAAAGGTAGAACCATGACGGTTCTCTTTAGTTCCTCACCACGTTCTAGTTCACAGTAGGATCCAGTTAAATCTTGCAAACAGCAGCTTTGACACGGTTCTGGGAGTTTTCCCAGGTCCAATTCAGGGTTCTGGTGTTCGGGGTTCTGGTGTTCAGGGTTCTGGTGTCACACGTGCAGGAGACTCGTTCCTCTGCAGTGATTCTTCACTTTGGAGAAACTGGATGAATAAGTGAAGCTGCAGCCAGAGGTTCAGACTCTCTGCACATAAATGGGCATGTAGGACTCTGGGTGTGTGTGTGTGTGTGTGTGTGTGTGTGTGTGTGTGTGTGTGTGTGTGTGTGTGTGTGTGTGTGTGTGTGTGTAAGCTTGTTTACATTCTGGTCCCTGATGTTCTCAGATGACAGCAGCGCGGCAGCTCCAGTCACGTGACCTCCACACAGAACGCAGGGAATCCCGTGTTTGGTCTCGAGCCTCCTGAAATGTAAAATCTGCTTTCTAACGAGAAGCCGAGGATTACTGAGTAATCCGACTACCGCTTCTGGCCAAAGGAATCCACAGTGAAGTCCAAAAAGTATAGTTCTGTTGAGTATTTTCAAACATTCACACGCTGAAGCTGAAAACTTTAAACAGACATTTTATTTCCTTCAGTTTCGCTTCATTGTTATTTTATTTTATTTTATTCTAGATGCACCAGGAACATGAAGAACAGCTGGACGACGTGCTGTTGAAGCTTTTTCCTCCACTGGCAGTCCGGGAGTCACATGGAGTGGAGGACGGACATTTTTCAAAATAAAGTTCACTGCTAGATCTCGACGGAGCTCAAACGTTTCAGTGTTAAAAGTGCAGAAAAAACACATACAATTCTAATTAAAAATACCTAAAAGTGTCAAATTCCAACGACGGGGGCATCAAGGGTCTAGTCTTTTACAGGAAATCCTTTAAAAAAAAATAACTACAGGTGACACAAGTTCAGTACTTCTGAGCAGAAACACAGAAGAAGGAAATAAACATCATGAGAAGTTTAAAGTTTTTTGCTCTTTTTCATTATGTCACGGAATTATTCGTTCTGATTGAACAGGAATATCAAAATGATCAATTTGGACGATTTAAAAACATTATTGGAAATAAAGTGATCCGCACAAAAAAAAAAATATATATACATATATATATATGTATATATATATTAGTAGCACATAACACTATAGCTTTGTTTACATTTTTACTTTACGAGATAATTTTTGTAGTTTCCTCTTTGTTTAATTCGCGGAAAGTTTTCTGTGTTGCTCGGCAACGAATGGGCTCATTTTTAACGACCTGGTGAAATTATATTATTATTTTCTTAAAAATATATGAAGTTTTTTTTTCAGGAAGTTGAAAAAAAAAGCTAATTTTTTTCCAATCAGCTGGTGTTAATTAGTGAACGTGTGGGTGCGTTGCTTGGCAACAAGCGGTTAATTGCACGGGGGGGGGGGGGGGGGGGCTCATTAACTGAAACTCTTCTTCCACGTTCTCACGCGGTTGTTATTTTGAAAGGGTCGCGCCGGAAGCGGAGCTCCACTGCCGGAGACTTGACGCGGCCGGTCGGCGGCTCAGAGCCGCTGGAGGACGGAGCGGAGACGGTCGGTCGGGCGGGCGAGAAGGCGGAGAACTCAGCCGGGCTGGAGGCTTCGTGAGGCGGGCGTGCACGCGACACACCGCGGCCTCCGTGTGGACCGGAACCGAGCGTCCGGTTCCCGAGTGTCATCGCGGGCTCTCGCTCGTCACTGCGCTCCGGAGCTCCGGTTCTCCGGTTCTCCGGTTCTCCCCCCCCCCCCCCCCCCCCTCCTCCCCGCGGCTCCTGTCGACGCTCGCACCGGGGGAGCAACGGTCTACTGCGGGGCTCCGAGGGAGAGAACCGGGGGGGAGGAGAGACGGAGGACCAGGGGGGGCGGGACCGAGCGGCTCTGCAGCATCAGCAGCAGCTGCAGGATGCTCTGAGGGAAGGTCCCACATGCTCTGATCCGGATCACCAGGACGTGCAGGAGGAGGTGCAGCAGGAGGTGTTTATGGGACTCCCCTGGACTGGAGGGTGACTGACTGCAGTCCGGGATGGGGAAGGAGCAGGAGCTGCTGGAAGCCGCCCGGACCGGGAACGTGGCCCTGGTGGAGAAGCTGCTGAGTGGGAAGAGGGGGCTCCTCGGGTCGGGGGCCGGGTCCATCCCCCTGCCCAGCCTGCTGAGGTAGGCTGCTGCTGGGTCCGGGGGGGGGGGGTTCTTGATGGGAGTTCCTAAGGGGAGGGGAGGGGAGGGGGGGTTCCTTAGAGGGTTCCCAGGCTGCAGGACCAGGTGGGTGGAGGTTGTCTCTCCTGAACTCCACCTCATTGGGTGTGAATGTGACGGTTTGTCTCTGCGTTTCCCGTGTGATGGACTGCAGGCCTGTCCAGGTCTGTCTGTCCTCACCTGTCCAGGTCTGCCTGTCCAGGTCTGTCTGTCCTAACCTGTCCGGGTATATCTGTCCTCACTTGTTGAGGTCTACCTGACCTGACCTGTCCAGGCCTACCTGTCCAGGTCTGCCTGTCCTCACCTGTCCAGGTCTGCCTGTCTCGGTCTACCTGTCTAAGTCTGCCTGTCATAACCTGTTCAGGTCCACCTGTCCTCTCCTGTCCACAAAGTGTCGGATCTTGTTTTCATCTTCACTAATGTTCTTGTCCGTTTCCCAAAGTTAAATGAATCCTTTGCTTGGCCCTTGTTGATGTGCGTCAGACGCTCTGGTCCAATGGTCCAGAAACTTCTCTTGTCCACATTTTCAACATGGGACGGTCCAGACTCTTCCAGAGTGGGACGGCTCCCCTGGTCTGGACGAGTCCGAAGTCCAGAACCTGATCCTGTATCGAGCTCTGGAGAAGTGACTTGACGTACCTTTTCCCACCGTCTGTCTCTAAAGACGGAAGGACCAATAGAGCTGAAGGACAGGGGGGGACACTGAGCCTCTGAACCCAAACTGCATCCGACTGTGTGAATGAGACTGAATAGTTGACGGAGACACGGAGACACGGCGACGCCGGCTTGACAACGCCGCCGCGGTGTGGTCGTCAAGGTGATGGACGGACGGTACGATGTGGAAATAATATTACCACGACAAAACAAACACACGTGCAGCGACCAAGTTCTCTCAGCAGCAGTTTCTCTTGATTGTTTTCAGTGTTTTTGTTATTTATTTAGAAAACATGTCAAATAGAAACGAGAAATAAACTCAGTGAATTGAAACTCTTGACACACTCCAGTTTTACAAGATGTTACATCGCATGTTTTCTTAACAGTCGGGTCGATTTTATTATTATTTTTTTTAATCGAAGAGTATTTCTATATTTATTTAAATGATTTAAAAGCTCCTGACATTCCAATTGCAATGGTTAAAAAACGAGAAATATAAAAGTTTATTGCTTTTGAAAGATTATATTTGCATTATTTTGACCTTATTTTCTCAAATTGATTTGACAATTGATTTGTTTTTTGGCAACAGCGTAAAGGACAATATATCGTCCAGCCAAAGGAGGTATGGTCACAGGCCTAACGAGAAACAATGGCTTTGACTGGATTATCCTGGTTGTGGATTCCTCCTGCTAATCCAGCTGTGCGTCCGAACGTGATTGTCCACAAGATGCTGAGGAGGGACGACTGGACGGGCGTCCATGTTGGCAGCGAGACAGATTCTCTGTGTGGAATTTAGCTTCATGTCTTTTCTGGCAGTGGTTCACCTTCAGAGGTCATCCAGCGGGCCGGATTAGAGCCTCTGGGGGGTCGGATTAGAGCCTCTGAGGGCCCAGATTAGAGCCTCTGAGGGGCCAGATTAGAGTCTCTGAGGGGCCAGATTAGAGTCTCTGAGGGGCCAGATTAGAGCCTCTGAGGGGCCAGATTAGAGCCGCTGAGGGCCCAGATTAGAGCTGCTGAGGGGCCAGATTAGAGTCTCTGAGGGGCCAGATTAGAGCCTCTCTCTGAGGGACCAGATTAGAGCCTCTCACTGAGGGGCCGAATTGCAGCCTCCGCAGGGCAGGATTAGAGTCTCTCACTGAGGGGCCGGATTAGAGCCTCTCACTCTAAGGTCTGTGACCAGGATTAGAGCCTCAGAGGGACCGGATTAGAGCCTCTCACTGAGGGGCTGGATTAGAGCCTCTTACTGAGGAGCCGGATTAGAGCGTTCGAGGGGCCGGATTAGAGCCTCTGTGAGGGGCTGGATTAGAGCCTCTCACTGAGGAGCCGGATTAGAGCCTTCGAGGAGCAAGATTAGAGTCTCAGAGGGGCCGGTTTAGAGCCTCTCTTTGAGGGGCTGGATTAGAGCCTCTTACTGAGGGGCCGGACTAGAGCCTCTCACTGAGGGGCTGGATTAGAGCCTCTTACTGAGGAGCCGGATTAGAGCGTTCGAGGGGCCGGATTAGAGCCTCTCACATGCTGGTATGTTTAACACCCTGCCCAAAGCAAAAAGCAATAATTCCCAACAGGAAGTGAGGAAAGGGCCAGTGGGCTGCCCTGCTGTGTGAAATGAAATGAAATGTAATTAAATGATGACCCAGTAACAGAGCGGATTATCTGACTTGTAGCGACATCAGAGTATCTACTAGCAGGACACTGTTACATGGCAACCACACTGATGTTACTGTCATTTAGTAGCATTTTGGCCACGGCGGGTTGTAAATCCACACCAAGAGAAATTAACTGTCACATGAAAGAAGAAGTGTTAAAGACAATAACATCGTCTGCATCAGTCTTTGTATCGTTTTCAAACGGCGTCATCACAACATTCAACAGAGGTAAATACCTGGTACCGCGACTATTTGTCCCTTTTATGAGTATTTCTTTTCTAAATTTGTACTTTTGCATAAGAATGATTCATGCCATTTAATCCACCATTCATTTAAGTTGCACCTAATTTCATGTAATATTCAAACCTTAGATCTACATGTTTGTGATCCACCCTGATTGGTGGTCTGCTTGGTTGGTTGGTGGTCTGGTTGGTTAGTTGGTTTGTTGGTGGGTTGGTGGTCTGGTTGATTGGTTGGCTGGTTAGTTGGTTGGTTTGTGTTCTGGTTGGTTTGTTGGTTGGTTGGTTTGTTGGTGGTCTGGTTGGTGGGTTGGTGGTCTGGTTGGTGGGTTGGTGGGTTGGTGGTCTGGTTGGTTTGTTGGTTGGTTGATGGTCTGGTTGGTTGGTGGGTTGGTGGTCTGGTTGGATGGTTGGTTTCAGGCCTTCTGACCCGGTTCCAGGAAGGTTCTGACCCGGTTCCAGACCGTCTGCGGCGCCCGGCCGTGTGTCCCTGGTTCTGCTCGCTGTGACGAGGCCATTGAACAGTGACGGTGCTGATCCGCTCCACCTCCCCTGCTGAGGAGGAAACGCTGCAGATCATTTCTCCGTCACAATAAAAGCTCGTCTTCAGAACCTGTGCTCACGTCACTCTGGGTTCCAAACATACTGGTATTGAACTGACATTTATTATCTTTGTAGTTTCACTGTTCACTCTCTTCTCTTTCTCTTCCGTTTCTGGTTTATTTCATTTGAGGACATTTCTTTTGTCGTATTTTGAAAACGTTCCATTTTTGTCGTTTTCACATTTCCAGTTTTATTTATTTGTGTTTTATTTTGTGTTTTGTTTGCATTACATTAATATATGATTGTGGTTTTGATTGCTTCTTTAGTTTGAAAGTTCCTACGTTGACAAATGGATCGTGAACGACGTTTCGTACATTTCGTTCGGTTCACGTCGTTTCCTCACTTCTCTCTCCTACATAATAACTTCCTGGTGCAAAATCGAACCTCCGGCGTTGAAAGACAAGTGTGTTCAGTGTTTGAACGCTGCGTCCCACTTTCACCCCACGTATCGACTCTACAGAACCTCATAATTGCCTCAGTGGGGCAGATTTCTCTTCATGGTCGCTTCAGGGCTTTCTGACCCTGACCTTTGACCCACATCTGAAAACTGTGGATTTGCTGTTCAGTTGCACTTTATTGTGGTGAGCACACCAGGAAACGGTGAAATAACACACACACACACACACATATATATATATAAGAAAGATTTGGTCTGGATTTAAAGAAATACAATATTTAGTAAATATGATTTCTATACAGAAAAGCTGATAAAAGAATGTTTGTGATTAATGAGGGTGAAGTACTGAAGTCTGGTCAAAGTTTTATTTGATCAAGAGTTTTAGTTGCAGCAGGTTGTTCCTTTAGCGTGGAAGTGTGTTTAACTGAGATTAGTATTTTCACTGTTTATGACGGATTGTTTATTACAGACTGTTTATGACAGATTGTTTATGACGGATTGTTTATTACAGACTGTTTATTACAGACTGTTTATGACAGATTGTTTATGACGGATTGTTTATTACAGACTGTTTATTACAGACTGTTTATGACGGATTGTTTATTACAGACTGTTTATTACAGACTGTTTATGACAGATTGTTTATGACGGATTGTTTATTACAGACTGTTTATTACAGACTGTTTATGACAGATTGTTTATTACAGACTGTTTATTGCAGACTGTTTATTACAGACTGTTTATGACAGATTGTTTATTACAGACTGTTTATGATGGACTGTTTATTACAGATTGTTTATTACAGACTGTTTATGATGGACTGTTTATTACAGATTGTTTATTACGGACTGTTTATTACGGACTGTTTATTACATACCGTTTATTACAGACTGTTTGTGACGGACTGTTTGTGACGGACTGTTTGTTACGGACTGTTTATTACATACCATTTATTACATACCGTTTGTGACGGACCGTTTGTGACTGACTGTTTACAGACTGCTGTGGCCGTCAGTAAACTACAGGCTGTTGTTTGTCAGGCGGTTTTCAGAGTTTAATCCTCGGAAGGACAAAAGGTTTATTTAAAAATCACTGAACTGATGGAAACTTCCTGAGAAGGACGAGGTGCAGCTCAGGTCCACCAGAGGCATTGTGGGAGCAAATGTTTCAATGAGTTGATGTGACACACACACACACACACACACACACACACACACACACACACACACACACACACACACACACACACACACACTCTGAGTCGACTCACGTTGTGGGAAAAATCTGCAGGAATCAGTCAGTTTCCCATCTGAAGGCCTCTGAGCCGCTCGCAGCATTCCTAAGTCATGAGGTCTAAAGAATCACACTGAGCATGGACACACACACACACACACACACACACACACACACACACACACACACACACACTGCTGCTTGGTGGAAAATCAATGGTGGTGATGTCACTGCAGTTTACTGGGTCACAGTTTGTTGTGATGGCCGGTGCCGTGCGGAACACGGCGGTATGACTGTTAGCATGAAACATAAATCCGGCGGTCTTTGATGCGTGGGACTTTGTTTACACAACATTAAATCATTTATGGACGGCCGGCAGTGCTTCCACATCGGGGGCTTATTTATCACTGCGGAGTGTTTGAGTGTTTTGAACGGCTGGTTTGACTTTCATGAGGCCAGAAACCAACGAGTCGCGTGCAGAACCGCTCAATCTACAGTCAGCGGTTTAAAGGAGATGGCGGCTGGTTCTCGCTGCTGCTGCGTGCTGCTACATGATGCTATGTGTTGCTGCATGATGCTACATGTTGCTGCATGATTCTACGTGTTGCTGCATGATGCTATGTGTTGCTGCATGATGCTACGTGATGCTACATGATGCTACGTGTTGCTGCTTGATGCTATGTGTTGCTGCTTGATGCTATGTGTTGCTGCTTGATGCTATGTGTTGCTGCATGATGCTACGTGTTGCTGCATGATGCTACGTGTTGCTGCCTGATGCTACGTGTTGCTACATGATGCTGCGTGATGCTACATGATGCTACCTGCTGTTAAGTGATGCGACGTGTTGCTACATGATGCTGCGTAATGCTACATGATGCTACCTGATGTTAAGTGATGCTACATGTTGCTACATGATGCTGCGTGAGTCTACATGATGCTACCTGATGTTAAGTGATGCTATGTGATGTTAGGTTATGCTACATAATGCTACCTAATGTTAGGTGATGCTACATGATGCTACCTGATGTTAGGTGATGCTACGTGATGTTAGGTGAGGCTACCTGATGTCAGACAATACTTGCTGAAGTTTTTGGCAACCAACTTATAAAAAAAGAGACAATTTGAGGTCACCGTGATGTCCTGCAGCGTCTCCAGTCTACGTAGCGTCACAGCAGCTCTGTGTAAACAATATCATATTAGCCTGAAGTCCCTAGCGAGCAGCGGCAGCCGTCGGTCAGTGCGAGTTAATCTCTCTTATCTTAAGATTCGCCCCAGAGCAGTAATTTAACACCGGTTTCTGTTCTCACACAGCCTCCATGTGGTCTGCTTTACTTTGTTATGTGACATTAGAGACAAACTGCGCTAGTTTTGTTCAAGAACGTCTCCCAAGTTTCCACTGCTCACTTCCTGAGCTGCTGTCTGATGGCCACTTCACACCCGGTGCCGTAATCTTTGACATGTTGACTCGGGTTTTCTCAGGATTAGTTGCGTCACGAGCTCCGGCCACGTCTGAGGACGCAGGTTCGAATCCGGTTGTGTCTCTAAAAGTTCCCTGCTTCCCTGAACAGGATGAAACGAGTCAAAAGATAAATGGTTGATTGACTGGAGCTTTATTTTTGAATGAATCCAGCCGCTCCGATCCACCCACACACACTCTGGTGTTCGTCTCGGAGCTCCGGGTTCTAGCCTTTAGCTTCTCGCCTCATTAAAAAAAACCTAACGAAGGTCCAGTTTTCCAGATCCACACACCTAACGGGAGGAGAGGAGGCGGATCGATGTCAGCTGCTCTGTTCAATTACCACCGATTCACCTTGAGTGAGCCGTTCAGGCTGTGCGAGACGTAAAGTAAATCACCAGACTCGCACTGGAAAACGCCTGACGTTTTCTGAGCTGCACAGTTTCTAATCACGAGCTATAAGGCAGCGAGCCTCCACCGCTACGTTGCGATGTTGCGGCGGCATGATCGCCGTTCAGTTCTGAGTCTCGTCACGTAGCCCAGTGGACAGATCGGCTCCGCAAGACACTCTATGTTGAAACTTTTCATCATCGCTTGACATCAAGCTGAAATATCCCATCAAATTCTACGGAGGACATCCTGTGTGTGTGTGTGTGTGTGTGTGTGTGTGTGTGTGTGTGTGTGTGTGTGTGTGTGTGTGTGTGTGTGTGTGTGTGTGTGTGTGTGTGTGTGTGTGTGTGTGTGTGTGTGTGTGTGTGTGTGTGTGTGTGTGTGTGTGTGTGTGTGTGTGTGTGTGTGTGTGATCAAACTTGGAGGCTTCTTATATCTCCATTAGGGCCCAGCTTCCTGCCAAGAAACTGAGACCTTCACACGTGCCAAGACACACACACACACACACACACACACACACACACACACACACACACACACACACACACACACACACACCCTGAAAGCCTCTGTCTCTTGTTATTCCTCCCCTCAATTTAAATCTCTGGATTTTGTCTGAGTCTCAAATCTCTTCCTCTTTCCCTCCTTCCATCTGCTGCCCCGAATTCACCGTCGATATTCTGCACCTTCCTCTCCATCACTCACTTCACCCCTCCCCCTCCTCCTCCTCCTCCTCCTCCTCCTCCTCCTCCTCCTCAAGCCTGTCGCTCTTTATCGTTTCCTCTTCCTATCTTATCAGAACCACGTCTGCCCCCCCCCCCCCCCCCTCCCCTCACCCTCCCCCACCTTACACAGCGCAGTACATCTGTTATCAGGGCTCTTTACCCATCATCCCTGCTGGCGGCGGCCTTGAATGGAGGTAAACGGGGGGATTCTGGGGAAAATGGGCTCTTCTCCGAGCTTTTCTGCCTCCATGACCGCGTCGTCGTCCAGGTCTGGTCTCGTGTTTGAGACGCACCGGTGACGGTGGACGTCGGTGGAACCCGTGAATCCGTGACACCGGCGTCACTCAGCTGCAGGTCCAGAGGGACGTGCATCGTGATATTCGGTGGACATTTTCTTTACCGATGGGACGCCAGGCTGTTCGAACGCGTCCCCCCCCGTCTTCTCTCACCCGCGGGACGTTAAAGCCTCCACCGTCCTGGTTCAAGCAGGAGAGGTCATGCTCTGAGAAGAAGCTGTCTCCCAGTTGGACGGCCGCAGGTTCGATTCCCATCCCCACCTGTCCACAGGCCAAAGTGTCCCCGAGCAAGACACTGAACCCCCGAACCGCCGCGGCCTCCATCGGGCGTGTGATTGGCGATGTGAAGCGCTTTGGGACTGAAAGGTTGATCTATAGCTCGTCGGTGTACGTGAGTTTGAAAGAAACAGGAAGTGGAACGAAGTCTGGATGAAGAATGACGTGGAAGTCCCGCACGTGGAGTGAAGTAATGGAATGTAATCCATCACCGGCAGGGTGGTGCCGATGTCTTCCCCGTAATTTAATTGTCTCGTGACTTTTCCCCTCCACGTAAGAGGATCCCTCACACTTCCTGTTCTGGTCGGTTGGTTTGGGGCTCCGAAGCAAACGTGTTGACGGTGAGCGGAGGAGACACCGGGGGGGGGGGGGGGATGGTGGGGGTGGGGGTGGGGGGGGGGTCCACTGTGTCACTCTAATCTACCAGCCCCTGACCCCCTGACCCCTGACCCCGTGGCACCAGCAGGCCTGAGCAGAGACTCACATTCCAACGTCTCGCTCTCTGATATACAGCAGCTTTGGAGGAGGAGGAGGGGGAGGGGGAGGAGGTGGAGGTGGAGGTGGAGGTGGAGGAAGAGGAGGAGGAGGAGGAAGAGGTGGAGGTGGAGGAAGAAGAGGAGGAGGGGGTGGAGGTGGAGGAGGATGAGGAGGTGGAGGAGGAGGTGGGGGGAAGAGGAGGGAAGGGAGGAAGAGGAGGGGGAGGAGGGGTGGAGGAGGGCAGGAAGGGAGGAAGAGGAGGAGGAGGAGGAGAGGGGAGGAAAGGGAGGAAGAGGAGGAGGGGGTGGAGGAGGGGGTGGAGGTGGAGGAGGAGGAGGGGGAGGAGGAGGAGGAGGAAGAGGACCCTGGCTAAACGCTGTGATGAAGGAGGTTTTTCTTTAATTATTTTTTTTTAAAGCGATATAATCAAATATTGAAGCGTCCCCTGAGCTGCGGAAAGAGAAACGGAGGATTCATCACTTCACCACTTCAGCGTCCGGACCTCTCCAGACTGTGATCCTCGAGGACCAACCGTGACCAGACCTCCAGTGTGGATCCACAAGAACAAGAAGAGAGAGAGAAGAGAATCTTTTGGCCCTTTTTGATTCAACTATTTACACGTTAATAATAACCCTGTTCCCAGTGCGGGTGAAGAGAAGGAGCAGCAGGGTGCTTCTGAGGAGGAAGACGACGCTCCTCCACACACCTGGAAGCCCTGAGGAACTCCTCTCTCTCTCTCTCTCTCTCTCTCTCTCTCTCTCTCCACCTCCACCTCATCTTCCTCCTGTCACCTCCTCCTTCACGTTTTCACCAGAGGTGTTCATTTCCTGGCACTGGTCCGTCAGGTGTTTGTCCTGAACGAGTCCTGG
The DNA here is from genome assembly GCF_963422515.1 of Blennius ocellaris. Classification (NCBI taxonomy): domain Eukaryota; kingdom Metazoa; phylum Chordata; class Actinopteri; order Blenniiformes; family Blenniidae; genus Blennius; species Blennius ocellaris. Next base: position 2,275,544 of record NC_137671.1, read on the forward strand.
AGGAGAAGAACACATGTTCTTCTGCTTCATTGGTCTCATGCGGCTCTGGAGGAGGGGGGGGGGGGGGGGGACTCCTCACCTTCCTCACCCTCCTCATCTTCCTCACCCCGAGTCCTGACTCATTTTCAGTGTAGCCAGGAGCTTTGCTGAGCAGGCATCTTCAAAACACACACCGAGCTCCCCTGCAGACTCTAGCCCACGCTCCAAGCTCTCTCTCTCTCTCTCTCTCTCTCTCTCTCTCTCTCTCTCTCTCTCTCTCTCTCTATCTCTCTGTAAATGTGATGTGTGTGTGTCTTTTGGTGTTCCCCCTCCTCTTGTGTCTGCTGCCTTGTGTTTCTTTTTGTCTCTTTGTCTGGATCCAGTGTGCGAGTGTCTGGCGTCTCCACAGAAAATAATTTTTATAGACACACACACATACACACACACACACACACACTAAACTCCCCCTCATTCTCGTGCTGAAGTAGAAGAGTAAATGAATCTCTTTGTCTTGGTGTGTAGTGTAACTCGCTAATCAGGACCTTCACTGATTACATGCTGATCGTGTGTGTGTGTGTGAGTGTGTGTGTGTGTGTGTGTGTGTGTGTGAGTGTGTGTGTGTGTGTGTGTCTATAAAAATAATTTTCTGCGGAGATGCCGGAGTGAGGAGGAAGGTTGTGAATGGGACTCCGGGTGTCTAGAGGAAAACCAATTATCCTCCAGATGAGAGGCAGCGATGGATTTTCTCTTTCATTCACTTCCTGTGTGTTTCTGTCTGTTTCTGCCTGTTTCTGCCTGTTTCTGCCTGTTTCTCCCCATTTCAGCCTGTTTCAGTCTGTTTCAGTCTTTCTATCTGTTTCAGTCTTTCTGTCTGTTTCTGTCTGTTTCTGTCCGTTTCAGTCTGTTTCAGTCTTTCTATCTGTTTCAGTCTGTCGTCCCTCCAACACGTTCACGTTCTCATTCAAGAAGCTTTATTGACACATGCACACACACACACACACACACACACACACACACACACACACACACACACACACACACACACACACACACACACACACACACACACACACAGCTATTACGGTGACTGTCAAAATAAAAGTACCAAGTCCAGGAGAATATGGACTGGGAGTCATGACATCACCGAGGGAACTTTGTTCTGATTGGCTTTACTGAGCATGGGCACAGTGTGGAATCGGTGGAGATGTCGGCGGGCGGAGTGACGTGATGCACCTGAACGCATCACTCAACTCCTGCAGTTAAAACCAGACCAACACAAACTTTCTCTTTTATTACTGAAAGAGTTCAGGGGAAACGTGTTTATGGAAATGTTGGAAGTGAGAAACAAGCTGCAGTTGGAAGGTTTGAACGCCGCTTCACCGATGTGTGGCTGCCGTGAGGGGGCGTGGCCTGTTGTATGGAGGGGGCGTGGCCTGTTGTATGGAGGGGGCGTGGCCTACGGGTTTGCCAGCTTCTTCACGGAGTATGAAAAACATTTTTTTACCAAGCCGCTGGTTGACGTCACAGCCCGATGTCTTTTCTCCTTGTTCCTCTGGGTTCTGCGGGGGGGCCTTGCCCGCCCTACTCTCCCTCTGACCAGGAAACAGTGACGTTTAAAGTGACCAATCAGAAAGGAGGGGGAGATTACGAGGTCGTCTCATGCAATGCCCGCCCCCAAAGAGCCAAAACTCAACATCAGCGTGCAGAGACATCACAGAGATCACAGAGATCAAAGGAGGCCCAGCGAGAGCACAAAGTGTTCTCACTGTGTCATCACACTTTTTATGTGCTCCAGGTTCTGGCACCAAATTGACGCCATACTCATCTTCCTCCCCGCTGCCCTTTTTATTAGCGCTAATCTTCACCTCTCACAATATTTCTGTCCTCTTATCATCCATCTGTACAGCTGAGTCATCATCCTCTCTCTCTCTCTCCTACATTTCTTCTGGATGTCTCTCGCTCCCTCCTTCCCAGGAGTCCAGCACTTTTCAAAACACGCTGCCTCTCACGCCGCGGTGTTTACACACTTCAACCGATGAGACTCCAGATGTTTCAACATGTGCGCACACACACACACACACACACACACACACACACACACACACACACACACACACACACACACACACACACACACACACACTTGGGTGAATGGAATACACGAGCAGTCAAAATGTTGACACTTTACGAACAATGCAAACTGAACCAAAGTATTTTTTTTACTTTAGATTCCTTTTTCTGGAGCCGAGCCGCCGTTTCTTCACCTCAGTTTCATTTTGTCTGATGGAGTTGTTGTCTTTTGTGGCGTTAGTGTCGTTTGTAGGGCTGCAACTAACGATTATTTTAATAATCGATAAATCGGTTGATTATAATGTTAAAAAAAAATTTTTTTTTAAATTGTAGGACCAGTTGATATTGACCGAACCAAACATCAATATTTTATAGTTATTTAAAAAAACATAACTGAATCAATATAAAGATGTATACAATATAAATACATATATACACATGTAAATAAGATGTATACAAGATAATGATTAAATAAGATTTCATGTACTTCAGGAACCACGTATAGTCCAGTTTCGTGGGCAGACTGGTGAAATATTGCTATAATAACCTTTAAATTTACACTTTGTAACCTCAGCAGACCTTATTCAATTCAATTCAACTTTATTTATATAGCACCAAATACAACACAGTCGTTCCTCGGTGCTTTTAGCAGAGAAAATAGAAAAACCCAACAAGTCCTCTATGAATCCTCTGTGGTTGTTTACATCCTCCGCTTTGCACGACTTGTTTTGTTTTGTCTCCCCACATCTGAGCGTGCGCCGCCGCAACTTTGATGTTACCGAGACAGCGAACGCCGGCCGAGTGACGCATAAATGGCGCGACACAACGAATCGATAATTAAATGAGTTGCCAACACTTTTAACAATCGAATTTAATCGATTTTGTAGATTTGTTGTTGCAGCCCTCGTCGTTTGTGTCGTTTGTAGGGTGGAGTTTGTGTCGTTTGTGTCGTTTGTATGGTGGAGTCGGTGACCGTCGCTCCTGAATTTGACATGTCGTATTGTGATGGAGATCCAGAATTTCATTCCCATCTGCTTCTCGTGTTGTTATTTACATCTGTGTGTGTGTGTGTGTGTGTGTGTGTGTCTGCTGGAGGAGGAGACGTTTTTCAGAGTGTGTATTGCTCACGGTGTGTTTGACTGTTTTTAATCCAGTGTGTGACTCACAGACGCTCCCCTGACGGGGCTGGAAATAGCCGTGGGAAACACACACACACGCACACACACACACACACACACACGAGCGACCATGACGATGGATTATCAGCTTCAAAGTGACGTCGTCAGCAACGATACGCATCGTTAACGTGACATTAGCATAAATTCTGCCCGTCAGGCTATTGGATGTGATTAAATCAGCCTCTTTTCATTCGTTCATAGGAAACAGAATATAACGTCCCACATGTTTTATTTTCATTCTAAGGGTCAAGATAGTAATATAATATGGACCTTTAAAAAAAAAAAAAAAAGGCATTACCGGTTTGCACCACCAGATGGTGTATTGAGTCAGAGGGACACGGAACTGCAAAGTGACTAAAACTGTTCTTCTGTGGTCCTGCTTTCTGCTGCCTTACACTGACACCTAGTGGTCACTAATGGTATGTACACATATATTTTGGTCACTACTTACCATAAGTTACATTAACAGGAAAACGACTAAACTTGTAAAACTGCTGTGTTCTGGATGTTGTTTAACCTTTCACAGATTGTTGATTTTCCACCTGCTGATGACGTCACGTCGCCATCAGAGTTAAATCGCCGATTCAATCCGATCTTCACACTCGGCGAACCCCGATGGGTTTCCACATTAGTGTGACTGTGGGACGCGACCTTGGTAGTATTGAATAGTAAATAATTGATCAAGCTGTTAGCGCTTGAAATGGCGTCTGAGGGCTTCTTGTGTTCAATCAGTCGTCATGAATTATTTTCACGGAGGCTGGAGGTGCTCAGTAGTGAGCCGTCACTCTTCCCCTCACTCTTCACCGCCGTGACGAGTCGGACCAGGGGGAGCGATACGTCCGTTTTTTAAATTTTTTATTATTATTATCATGGATTCTATTGTTTTCCTTGTATTTAAACGAGCTTATTGTTTTGAACCGTGGCGGATTGAAACACCAATGAAACCAGAAGTCAACTTTCACTGAAGGAGTCAGATTGTCGGCGCCCGTTTCCATGACAACGAGTGAAAACGCAAAGCCTTCCTTGGCGTGTCTGGAATGAAGCGGTCTATAGTTTTACAAGATCAAACACTTAAGTACTGAAAATTACAACCTCAACATAAAGTCCATTTTAATGAAACGCTCTGGCGCAAAACGCAATGAAATTTCAAAATAAAACTAGTATAAATCCTCTTATGAGCTCCTTGGTGGGACCAGATTGGAGCGTCTTGGTGGGTTTATGTTCTCTGCTGGTTAGTGAAAGTCAAACTAACGTAGAGGAGCTTCACGGAGCGGCAGGAAAACCTGTCCGTTGTCCTCGTCAGGCAGGTTGTCCACATCAAGGTGTGTTAACGGGTAACACACACACACACACACACACACACACTCACACACATGAGAACACACGAGGTTCTGTTGAAGTGAGCGACTCGTTCTGCTCAGCAGCCCCGGGCGTATTTGGGCTAAACTTAGCGTGTTTATGTGATTTGCAGAATTCCAGCAGGCATAAACACAAAGCGCCTGACATGACGGGACGTCTGAGTCCCAGAGTGGAACCAGAGCCTGCCGCCCTGCAGAACCATGGATTAACTCACTGGAGCTCTCCGATACAAACCTGTCCTTCCTCTCCTTCCTCTTCTCCGCTTGTGTTGTTCTCATTTTTAAAAGTAGAGTTCTAGAAGTGTCCCACTCTGGTGTTGGGATCATTTAGTGTTTTTTTTTTAAAACAAGTTCTATTGTTGGGTTTTATTGATTTGATGGAAAAGTACGCATGAACTCGTACAAGTTTTGGAAAAGACGTACAGTTCTAGTTATTTTACCTGCTTTATGTATCATTTGTTTTCAAATAAATTATCTATTTTAGCCGTTTCAACAGTTTTCAAACAGTTTTATGTGTTATTAATGCCTCCAGGTGTTTCGTCAACGTAAGACGAACGTATCGACATGAACATGATGAAACAGATTTAAAAGGTTTTTAACTCTTCAGGCTGCTTCTTTCGATCGATGGTTTTAATGTCTGATGCTTCAGCAGTTGGAGTTCCGTTTACCTCGAATCGTCTGATCCAGCAGATTATATGATGGCCGACAGAAAGCTGGAGCCTCGTGATTCTCAGCTGTTCTGAGTCATTCTGAGTTCATATTGAGTCATTCTGAGTTCATATTGAGTCGTTCTGAGTCGTTCTGAGTTCATAGTGAGTCGTTCTGAGTTCATAGTGAGTCGTTCTGAGTTCATATTGAGTCGTTCTGAGTTCATATTGAGTCGTTCTGAGTCGTTCTAAGTTCATAGTGAGTCGTTCTGAGTTCATATTGAGTCGTTCTGAGTCGATACTGAGCTTGTTGTTATTGAGTTTGTTCTTCAACGGTTCTCTGGTAGTTCTGGATGGGTTCTGGGGCGGTCCTGGGTGGGTACTGAGGCGGTCCTGGGTCCGCTGATGCTTCAGAGCTGGGCTGGTTCCTGGTCCGATCAGTAACTGAAGCTCTTCAGAAGACCCAGCGAGGGACTTTCCCACGCCGTCCCTCCGTCTTCCTCCCCTCAGCGCTGCAGCCCAGCGGGTTTTTTTCCCACGACGGTTCTGTTTGTGTGCCAGATAAAAAAAAAAAAAACCCAAAACAAGAGGAGCAAAAGATTCCTGACCGTGACTCAGAAGCAGCTTTCCCAGTGATTCCGTCCCGGTCAGTCGTCCAGCAGCTAAACGCAGCAGAGCGCCGCCACCAGGGGGCGGCAGGAGGACTGTGGCGGTTAGCCGTTAGCGGTTAGCCTTTAGCACTTCAGCTCCGTGCCTTTAGAAACTCCCCGAAGCTTTTAAAGCTCCAGAGTAGTAATGTGGGAGGAGACCTGGTGTGTTATCGTCATGACGAGAGCGTCCCCGGGGGAAACGACGCCACCTAGCGTTTACCGCTGCTAGCGTCTTGGTTCGTTTCCCCCGAAACGTTGCCTTGTTTTAATTTTTGTGATGAAGGTTCTGACAGACCGCCGTCTTTGTGAGAGGACTCGTAGCACTGCAGCTCCCTCTAGTGGCGGCTGGCTGCATTACAAGCACATGAATGAAGCATAAAGTAAATATTTCTGAATGAAGGTGTGGATGTTTGATTGTTTGGCTGACGAGTAGACGCCTACTTCTAAATGTGCCACCTTTTATTTGTTGCGTTTCTCAAGTTGAGCTATTTTTTGATAAAAAAAAAGAAAACATCTTTCCTGGGAAACGACTGTCAAAACGCCGCCTCATCGTGTTCAGATTGACTCGTTTCCTCAGGTTTATCCAGGTGGTTTATTCGGTTACAGGTAGTTTATCCAGGTAGTTTATCCAGGTGATTTATCCAGGTGGTTTATTCGGTTACAGGTGGTTTATTTGGTTACAGGTGGTTTATCCAGGTAGTTTATCCAGGTAGTTTATCCAGGTGGTTTATCCAGGTAGTTTATCCAGGTAGTTTATCCAGGTGGTTTATCCAGGTAGTTTATCCAGGTGGTTTATCCAGGTAGTTTATCCAGGTAGTTTATCCAGGTAGTTTATCCAGGTGGTTTATCCAGGTGGTTTATTCGGTAACAGGTGGTTTATCCGGGTGGTTTATCCGGGTGGTTTATCCAGGTGGTTTATCCAGGTGGTTTATCCAGGTGGTTTATCCAGGTGTACCACAGCTCAGCACACTGCTAGAATTCAGCCACTGATTCCCAAAGTGGGGGTTGGGAGGAGGCAAACCTCAGGCCCCATTTATACGACAACGTTTTACGTGAAAACGCATCATTTTTGCATTTGTTTTGTTTTGTTTTTTTTCAGAAAAACTTTGTGGCAAAGTTCTAAAAATGATGTCCGTTTCTATGGTAGCGGCAGAAACTTTGTAATATTGTTTCTTTTCCTGCTACGATTTAGTGGAGAAAGGTGGTCTTTTACGTGTCCGACGCGTCGTAACGCCTTTCTTTACTAATTTGTAAAGATGCTAATGCGGCTAAGCTTCTCATGTACTCACATAAATAATAAAGGTAGTTAATAAAGAATAAAGCAATGTAGCTCTATGAGCTGATTAATCTGAAGTGATGAATGTACAAGTTAGTTTGTGTTTAGCTTGTGAGCGTAGCATCAGAACTTGTTAGCTTAGCAGTTGTGTTTTCATGACATTTAAACAATTATGTGATTCGTTGACAGTTAATACCTCCAGTAAATGTTGATTTATTGATTGTGTCTGAATGTTTCTCCGGCGTTTGATCAGCAAAACATTTTACAGTCAGAAAATCGTTGATTTATTTGACGTTCGGTTCTCGTTGACCGACGGAAGCATTTCCCGGTTTAATGAGCCTCCTGCTGTGTACTTCAGGTACACCTCGTAAAACTGAGCGCCTCACTTCATCTAGTCAGCAAACGGCAGGTGGTTCACTTCCTGTGACAGCGGCGAGCTTCTCTCCAGGTTCACTGGATGAACTCGTCGACTGCGTCAATGCAGCTTATTGATTTAGCCCGAGTCGATGTTAAGCTAACGCTACCGATCGGCTGGATGGACGGCGGCGGATGGATCTGTGGCGGTGCCCACGCAATGGACCCAATCACTTCCAGTGGTTTTCATGTTATAGGACACTTGTCCTGCGAATAAAAAAAAGTCTCGTCCAGTCGTTCAACCGGAGTCCCTGCAGGGCGGCGCTCTACCACACTTGTTCCGTTCTGTGGCTTTAAGGCTCACACACAAACCTTCCCTCTCACACATGGCCTCAGAGGAATCACTGAAAACACTGTCCTGATCTCATGTAGAGGATGAAGAGAAGTGATGAGAGGATGAAGAGGAGCGAGGGAGAGGATAAAAAAAAGAGTGAGGGAGACAAAGGAGTGTGTGCAGGAAGAAGGTGAGAAGCTGCAGAAATATAATTGGTCTTTTGAGAGTTTATACACCTTTACTAACACTGTTTGCTTGTGTTGGAGTGGAACACACACACACACACACACACACACACACACGGCTATTACTGTGACTGTCAAAACACGTGTGTGTGTGTTTGTTAATCAGTGAGTGAATCAAACACACCTGTCCCTTGATTGGTTGGTTCCTCTGATTGGTTCCTCTGGTTGTTCCTCTGATTGGTTCCTCTGGTTGTTCCTCTGATTGGTTCCTCTGAATTGCATCCTCTGGTTGTTCCTCTGATTGGTTCCTCTGGTTGTTCCTCTGATTGATTCCTCTGATTGGTTCCTCTGGTTGGTTCCTCTGATTGATTCCTCTGGTTGGTTCCTCTGGTTGGTTCCTCTGATTGGTTCCTCTGATTGGTTCCTCTGGTTGGTTCCTCTGGTTGGTTCCTCTGGTTGGTTCCTCTGGTTGGTTCCTCTGGTTGGTTCCTCTGGTTGTTCCTCTGATTGTTCCTCTGGTTGTTCCTCTGATTGTTCCTCTGGTTGTTCCTCTGGTTGGTTCCTCTGGTTGGTTCCTCTGGTTGGTTCCTCTGGTTGGTTCCTCTGGTTGTTCCTCTGATTGGTTCCTCTGATTGTTCCTCTGGTTGTTCCCCTGGTTGTTCTCCTTCTCCGTTCCCCGTCTTTCAGCAACATTAAGTGAAAGTTTTCCTGCACTGAGAGAAAGTTTCCTCTTCAATAATCCGGGACTAAAGCTTTTCTCTTCTCTTCTCTTTGATGACGAAGCCTCACTTTGATGTAACTTTGGATTTTAATGCGAAGCAGCTTCAATGAACTTGATGCTTTGATGTTTGATTTCAGTCACAATGTGAGGATTCGTCTCGGCTGAAAGGCGAAACAGGTTCTGGGCTGAACTGTGTGATAACGATGTAGAGCTGGGCATGTAGAGCCTGCCCTGTAGAGCTAGTGATGTAGAGCTGGTGATGTAGAGCTAGTGATGTAGAGATGTAGAGCTGGTGATGTAGAGATGTAGAGCTAGTGATGTAGAGATTTAGAGCTAGTGATGTAGCGCTAGTGATGTAGAGATGGAGAGCTGGTGATGTAGAGCTAGTGATGTAGAGCTGGTGATGTGGTGATGTAGAGCTAGTGATGTAGAGATGTAGCGTCAGTGATGGTGATGTAGAGCCAGTGATGTAGAGATGTAGCGCTAGAGATGTAGAGCCAGTGATGTAGAGATGTAGCGCTAGAGATGTAGAGCTGGTGATGTGGTGATGTAGAGCTGGTGATGTAGAGCTGGTGATGTGGTGATGTAGAGCTGGTGATGTAGAGCCAGTGATGTAGTGATGTAGAGATGTAGCGCTAGAGATGTAGAGCCAGTGATGTAGAGATGTAGAGCTGGTGATGTAGAGCTGGTGATGTAGAGCTGAGGAGTTCAACTTGAGGACTGAGGCCCAATAGCAGTATTTTCAACTGCGACCGAGTCGTCATGTTTTCAGTGTCATCGTTGTCGTGGAAACGGAGCCTCAGTGTTCTTGAGACCAGATCAAATAGGTGAAGTGAGTGGATCCTAACAGGAGAGGAACCCCTGGTTGTGAACACATGAAGGAAAGAGAGAAACAACGCAGAGGCCTGAAGTCGTCTCTTTCCTGCTGAACACAGTCGGACTGAAACTGAACAACGCCGCTCTGCCTGCTGGGAGGCCTACGCCTGACCTCTGACCTCCTCACCATTCAGCGTGAGGACCTGAGTGAAGACAGCCGGAGGAGCTGCTCTCTGAGCACAAACGCTAAACGCTGAGCTGAGCTGAAGTTAAAGAGCGGAGCAGAACAACACGCTTCAATTTTAATGTTGCTGCGGGGTTCATTAGGCAAGAACACACACACACACACACACACACACACACACACACACACACACACACACACACACACACACACACACACACACACACACACACACACTGAGTCACACACCCTTCATTAAAAAGCCTGACACGTTAATGTGAAGCCACTTTATGTGTGTGTGTGTGTGTGTGTGTGTGTGTGATTGCGTAACCATGCTGACCTTGATCATTGTGTTGATGTCTGTCAAACCTGGTAAATGTTCTGATGTTCTCACACACACACACACACACACACACACACACACACACACACACGCAATACATATATTGCGTGAACAATTCATATATTGCGTGAACATATATGAAGTGCCTTGCCCAAGGACAAAATGACTTGGATAGAGCGGGATTCGAACCGCCAACCCTCCAGTTATTGGAGGACCGACTCTACCCCAGAGCCATAGTCGCCTCTTTGTCTTCCTCCTTCTAGACGTTTCTCGGCTTCTCAGTTTGGAATTTGTCTAATTAGTACCTCTGGTACTCCGAGTGTGTGTGAAGAAAAGAGGTCGTATAATTACTGCCTGGAGACAGGGTGTGTGTGTGTGTGTGTGTGTGTGTGTGTGTGTGTGTGTGTGTGTGTGTGTGTGTGTGTGCCCCCAGTTTCTGTACTTTTTAAAATAGAAATGTTAAATTCTGTTTTTTTCCAGCAGGTTTGATGGTGCAGCTTTTAAGTAAAAACATGTCTATTAATTAAATTATTCAATTTGTGTGATTTTTCTTTTCTCTTTTCTTTCCCAACATATTAGATTTGATCGATTTTATAGACGTGCGGATGTTTTTACTTCCTGCTTTACATATTTCAGCAACATTCAGTGACTTGATTATTCATAAACATTGCAAACCTGCTGAAGCTCATAAACCCTGAGTTGTGTCTGACAGGCTTTGTGACCTTTAGGCCTTTTGCAGTGATTCTTTGAGCAGAAACACTAAAGTGTGTGTGTGTGTGCGTGTGTGTGTGTGTGTGTGTGTGGTTCTGCAGCATGTGGAAAGGCCTGAACGTGAACTGCAGCGACAGCTCGGGATACACTCCGCTCCACCACGCCTCGCTCAACGGCCACAGGTGAGACTGAACCAGGTTTTAACACACCGTTTCTGCGCCCTGTCACAATGTTCCGGATATATCCACATGTATTAAATCACATTTACCTTCAGGCTCTGACCATGAACCCACGTTTTCCTTCACTGCTCAGAAAACTGCTGTTCCAGAATACTTGAGACACTTTGCCTTCGTCATATTAGCGATAATGCTACGCTAAACGAATACTTATTCGTTAACGAGCGTCCTTAAATCAGCTTGTTCGATGGGATTTCAATCCGTTATCTGCTACGTTAGCGACAATGCTAAAGGAGTCGAAGATTTCACGAGCCGTAGCGTTGTCTTCAAAGTCCTGACAGGGCCGTTATCTGGTCTACGTGCCCTATATCGTCCTGAATAAATTGAAATCAAACAGTCCCACACTCGTCATCGAGGCTGCTTCTTTCGCGTTTTCAGAGTCTCCGCGCACCGTTGTCGTGGAAACGGACTCCGAAATGCGACAACGCCGGTCTGTTTTCTCTTGAAAAAGTCGTCTCGATGACGCCCCGGAAGAGCTGAATTGTTAGGTACTTTAACGTAGAGGAGTTCTGGTTGGACCGCGTCACTCGACGGCGATGTGACCCAGTGAAGTGGACCTGAGGACGGTTTCACTTTCTTGTCTTGCCGTCCTCTCTGCTCGCTCTTCCAGTGAAATGTCCTGAAAACGCTGCGAGCGCCGAGGGAGATGGACTTTAAATGGGAGGTTAAAGCCGGCGAGACGGTGCGATGTGGCCTCTCGTTTATTTTAAACCGCCCGTTTTGGAAACAGAAAAGTTATTCTGGTTTAAACAGACTCTATTTCAGTTAATTGCTGGTGTTAGACCTCTGCTAGGCTCCCGGACCGTTTAAAACTCTAGAAGACTGTTTAAAAGCTGTTCAAACTCACAAGGTGCTCGTCAGTGGATTCATAAATCCACTTTAACGTATTTCACGTTAATGATTTTGGTTCTCGTGTACGATGTGATCGTTCTCATTTAAACAAAACTCCACAAGTTGACGGAACGACGTGCTGGAAGAGCTTTAATGAAACGATCCAACAGTGAAGCGGTAGAGATCCCAGAACTTTCAGCCCACGTTTGGTTGGGTGGCGTTCACGTTCACTGAGGGTACGTCCAAAAAGTCCCTCCTGTCACCTTGTCTATGGACTTTACCTTCACCCTGGATGACATCACGGGGTTAAGTAAAGGTGTTAGGAAAGAGGCTAAAGGAGGCTCTAAAGGAAGCATAAGTGTTTCCTAGGCTAAAGGAAGCATTGGTGTTTCCTAGGCTAAAGGAGGCTCTAAAGGAAGCATCAGTGTTTCCTAGGCTAAAGGAGGCTCTAAAGGAAGCATCAGTGTTTCCTAGGCTAAAGGAGGCTCTAAAGGAAGCATCAGTGTTTCCTAGGCTAAAGGAGGCTCTAAAGGAAGCATCAGTGTGTCATAGGCTAAAGGAAGCATCAGTGTTTCCTAGGCTAAAGGAGGCTCTAAAGGAAGCATCAGTGTTTCCTAGACTAAAGGAAGCATCAGTGTTTCCTAGGCTAAAGGAAGCGTCAGTGTTTCCTAGGCTAAAGAAAGCATCAGTGTTTCCTTGGCTAAAGGAAGCATCAGTGTTTCCTAGGCTAAAGGAAGCGTCAGTGTTTCCTAGGCTAAAGGAGGCTCTAAAGGAAGCGTCAGTGTTTCCTAGGCTAAAGGAGGCTCTAAAGGAAGCGTCAGTGTTTCCTAGGCTAAAGGAAGCATCAGTGTTTCCTAGGCTAAAGGAGGCTCTAAAGGAAGCGTCAGTGTTTCCTAGGCTAAAGGAGGCTCTAAAGGAAGCGTCAGTTTGTGGACGAGGACGCGGCGACAGGAATCCTTTGATGTCTTTATGAATGTTTGGTCGGTCCGTCTCTCCAGTCGGGAGGATCTGAGGATCAGTCGAGTGTTTAGGGAGAACTCTGAGGATTTCCTGCGAGGACGGAAGAGAGGAAAGGAAGGAGGGGCTTGACGTGAGGGAGGAGGTGAAGGAGAGGTGATCATTAAGCAGCTCTGCCCAGCAGGACTGCCGAGATCGTCCCGGCCCGTCCAGCCAGAGGGGATTCATTAGGAAACACGTGGAAGTGAACTCTGCTCCTCGGAGAGTTTCCGCTCCTCCCTTATCGCCTCGTTCTCCAGCCTGACATTTCCAATGCTAATGACGGCTCTTCACCTTTTGACCCCATGTGGCGGCGGCGGCGCTCCCAGAACGCCGGCGTTCTGCCACCCAGACACAGGAACACAGCAGACGACCCATTCCTGCAATCTCATTACTTTCAATACCCTCTAATATAGGATTTTATACATTAACCGGACTTTTTCTTCTCCTCTCATAACCCATCGAACAGCGAAGAGCATTAAAGAATTCATGACAGTTTTCACCCTTTGACTTTCTTGGATTTCATTTCGGTCGTGAGTTTTTTTTGTTTTTTTTTCTTCAAGACCAGCTTAGTGACCAGGTTTAGATCTTTGAGCCTGGTTCAAATCGTGTTTCTGACACGAAGTCATCCAGAATCAATGTTGATAGTTTAAAGACTGTCCTGTACACTGCAGAAATCTTTATAAAGAAATAAATATACTAAAACAAGAAAATTAATACTTAAAATAAGCAAAAATTATCTGCCAACAGAACAAGAAAATTTTACTTGACAAGATTTTCAAAAATAAGAAAATAATTCTTGCCCCATATGACCCAGCATCTTGAAAATAGCATTTTTTGGACTCAAAACAAGTATTATTCTCATGTGTTATTACTTTCAAATCTTAAAATAAGAAGATGAAAGGCCAGTTCAGGTCCTTTGATCGCTGGTCAGTCGTCTTAAATTGAAAAAAATGCTTGTTTTAAGCCAAACAGTACTTGGAACTAGTTTTTAATCCTCAATGCCAAGACCAGTCTAGCTAATAAGAAAATAAAGTAATAATCATCTTAAAACTAGAATAATAATCTTCGCGGACAATTTTGTTTTAAGCAAAAATGACAAATTTTTCACTTAATTTAAGAAATTATATCTTGCCTAGATTTGACTTGTTTTGCAGTGTATAACCTGTGTGTGTGTGTGTGTGTGTGTGTGTGTGTGTATGTATGTGTCTCAGGGACGTGGTTCTGAAGCTGCTGCAGTTCGAGGCGTCCACCAACGTGCCGGACAGTAAAGGCTGCTTCCCGCTGCACCTGGCCGCCTGGAGGGGCGACGTGGACATCGTCCGCATCCTGATGCGTCACGGTCCGTCACACTGCCGCGTCAACCAGCAGGTGAGCAAGGCGCCGCCGCAACGCCACGACACAAAAGCGCTCGGGGGGGGCGCAGTCAGAATATCGACATTTTAGCGATTCGGGGAGAAAAAAAAACGTCCAGACTTGGTTCGGAGAAAGAAAGTCTTGAAGCAACGAGAAAAGTCCGGGATGTCGTGAAACTGACGGATGGAATCCAGATGTTGGGAGGTCCAGCGGACGGACGGGATCTTTATGACACCGAAACGGGGATGTCCCGCCAAAATAAAGATGCTGGAAATACCAGTTCGTCTGAGGGTGAAGAGGAATTTCCGTCAGGGAAAGGTTTCTATTGGAGACGAACGTCAACGGCGACGGCTGGATCCTTAGGGTTTCGTTTTCCCACTGGATTCTGAGAGACGAACTGGATTCTGAGAGACGAACTGGATTCTGAGAGACGAACTGGATTCTGAGAGACGAACTGGATTCTGAGAGACGAACAGGATTCTGAAAGACGAACTGGATTCTGAGAGACGAACTGGATTCTCAGAGACGAACTGGATTCTGAGAGACGAACTGGATTCTCAGAGACGAACTGGATTCTGAAAGACGAACTGGATCCTGTGAGACGAACTGGATCCTGAGAGAGGAACTGGATTCTGAGAGACGAACTGGATTCTGAGAGACGAACTGGATTCTGAGAGACGAACTGGATTCTGAGAGACGAACTGGATTCTGAGAGACGAACTGGATCCTGTGAGACGAACTGGATTCTGAGAGACGAACTGGATTCTGAGAGACGAACTGGATTCTGAGAGACGAACTGGATTCTGAGAGACGAACTGGATTCTGTGAGACGAACTGGATCCTGTGAGACGAACTGGATCCTGAGAGACGAACTGGATCCTGAGAGACGAACTGGATTCTGAGAGACGAACTGGATTCTGAGAGACGAACTGGATTCTGAGAGACGAACAGGATTCTGAGAGACGAACTGGATTCTGAGAGACGAACTGGATTCTGAGAGACGAACTGGATTCTGAGAGACGAACTGGATTCTGAGAGACGAACTGGATTCTGAGAGACGAACTGGATTCTCAGAGACGAACTGGATTCTGAAAGACGAACTGGATCCTGTGAGACGAACTGGATCCTGTGAGACGAACTGGATCCTGAGAGAGGAACTGGATTCTGAGAGACGAACTGGATTCTGAGAGACGAACTGGATTCTGAGAGACGAACTGGATTCTGAGAGACGAACTGGATTCTGAGAGACGAACTGGATCCTGTGAGACGAACTGGATTCTGAGAGACGAACTGGATTCTGAGAGACGAACTGGATTCTGAGAGACGAACTGGATTCTGAGAGACGAACTGGATTCTGAGAGACGAACTGGATTCTGAGAGACGAACTGGATTCTGAGAGACGAACTGGATCCTGTGAGACGAACTGGATCCTGTGAGACGAACTGGATCCTGAGAGACGAACTGGATCCTGAGAGACGAACTGGATCCTGAGAGACGAACTGGATCCTGAGAGACGAACTGGATTCTGAGAGACGAACTGGATTCTGAGAGACGAACAGGATTCTGAGAGACGAACTGGATTCTGAGAGACGAACTGGATCCCGAGAGACAAACTGAATCCTGAGAGACGAACAGAATCCTGAGAGACGAACCGGATCCCGAGAGACGAACTGGACGAACTGGATTCAGAGAGACGAACGGGATCCCGAGAGACGAACTGGATCCCGAGAGACGAACTCAAGCGTGAAAGAATCTGGACGGACGACGTCACGTCACACGTTGCCGGGAGCTTTAGTAAGAACTTGGTGCAGTATTGGACCAGATTCTGGTGCTGTATTCAGTATTCGAGGAGGATAGCGGAACCCGTCTGCTTTTGTTCTGGCATGAAATTGTCTTATTCTTCCTCTGAAAGAAGAGGAATCCAGCGCTAGCCGGAGGAGCCGGCATCAAAGTTGATGGCGGGTTCCTGCTGGTTACACGAGCCTCTTCATTATTTCTGTGCCACTATTAAAGTTGTAGATAAGAGGGAGAGGAGAAGCTGCTGGACGGAGGCGACGTCTCTTCACTGTCACCCAATAAATCACTAAGCAGCAGTCAGACGCTGGAAATGAGAACGAGGAGCCACGAAGTCATAAAAAAGTGCTTCTGACGTGTTTAATGCCGCGAAGCTGCGAACGACGTGTCGACGTGTCAAAAGCTCTGAAAGGCTCTCGTCACTCTAGAATGTCTCGTTCTATCGAACTGCATTGACTTCATACATAATAAAACACTTTTTCCAACACTTCCTGTGCAGACAGGATGTGGCTCAGTTCCACTGTCCTGAGGGTCTGGGCCACGGCGCCGGTCCACGGGGATAAATCACCATGGTAACCGACTCTGAGCGCCTCACCTGCTCCCGTCTCCCGTCTCCGAGTCAGTCGAGTCACAATACAGGGAGAAAATCGGACTTTGATGAACCTCCATTCTGGAATACCCCCCCTGGTCGCTGTGGGCAACAACACACACACACACACACACACACATTAGATTACTTGTTACTGAAAAAAGTGGTTATATCAGAGTATGACAGTGCAGCCGAACCCCGACGCTAATTGATGGAAGCGGTGGGATGTTTTTGAGCGGCGAGCCCACACAGGATGTTTGTCTGTGCACCACCTGCTGTGACTCTGGGACTGAATCGGGCTCTGACCTTTGACGGATGAATAAGTGGCTTTGCCGCCGTACCGCCGAAGTCAAGTCAGACCAGACCACGTGGCCGAGGACCCGACGGGACCGTGTGAAGAGGAGGGAAGACGACGGCGCATAAATAGTCCCTCTGGATACGCCGAGTCGCTCCGGCGGAGGACCGACGGTGGATCACGGGATCGAAGCGCGGCGACTTTGTTAAACACAAAGAAACCAACAATTACAGCAGTAAAGTGTGATGCATGAGAATTAGTGTCCCAGAGTGTGTGATTATGGAGCTGATCTGCAATCAGACCTGCTGTGGACGCTTCCACTGGGGAGGTGGGGGGGGGGGGGGGGCAGCGCTCTGATTGGCTGAGGAGAGGGGGCCCGCTCTTAAACACATAGTGGTGTTTTCCTCTTCCCTCCTGGATCCTCTCTCTCTCTCTCTCTCTCTCTCTCTCTCTCTCTCTCTTCCGCTCCGTCATTCTCACATTGTATCTCTTCATCTCTGTTCTTGCTGCTCGCAGGCAGGGATGAAAGGAGGGAGCGGGGGGGGTGTGGGGGGGGGTCTGCTGAGGGGAGAGGGGGTAGAAGCAGAGTAAAGAGAAGCTCAAGTATCATCTCTGTATTTGAGTAATTTCACGCTGCGAGTATTTGAAGGTACAGGAAGTAGTTAAGGTGTATAAACGGTCAGCGAGTGTTGAAATTCAAGTTTATTTACCGTCATGTTGTTGACAAACACTATGAGCTTCAGATTCTCTGCTTCTGTTAGCCTGTGATCAGTGATCATCCTCTGGTCAGTGATCATCCTCTGGTCAGTGACCTCTGTAGCAGGATATTAGCGTAGCATGCTACCTTCAGGCTAACTGGATATTTGGTACTGAGAAATTTCATCTTTGATCCGTCGCCTCACTACCTTCCTCAGTAATCTGTTACCTTTTAATAAGTACAATTGCTTAACGTCAATAACAACCACCAGAATGACGATTAGCTACAAAACAACTGGAACAACAGTCGAACCAGCAATGACTGCAGTACTAACTACAACTACAACACATGAACCACCACCACACTGGTCAGTACTTGCACCTCCCCCAGTCGTCGGCCAGCAGCTGAGCGACGACGATCCACGGAGCAGAATTAACGTAGAGACGGTTTCATCAGGTTCAGTGTTTTTCTTGACGTTGCAGCCAAGTGGTCCAGAACAAAGGACGTCTTAGGAATCCCCTCCTGACTTCACTAATTGGCTCTGAAGCAGTAGCAGTCGACGTTGACGTGCAGTCGTCAGTCGGTCGGTCGAACCAAAACGAGGCTCGGCGGGTTTGAGGAAAAACGTCGGGCGCCTTGATTGCAGCGACAGGAAGCAGCAGATTTCCCCGGACGGATCGTCCAACCCGACACGCTTCGGGAGCTCAGACTCTATTGGACGTCTCGCCACGTGTGGACACACTCCCTCCCTCCTCTCGCTTCCCCTCATGTCTCTGTTCCTTCACTCCCCCTTACTTCTGTTCCCCCGACGTTCGGTCCGGTCCACTCAGATCCGTCGGTGTTTCACCCCCCCTCTTGGTTCCTGTCCTCCTCAGAACCATGAGCGGGAGACGGCGCTCCACTGTGCCGCCCAGTACGGACACTCCGAGGTGGTGTCGGTCCTG
>NC_137671.1:2299087-2306535 GCF_963422515.1 Blennius ocellaris
ACGACTCAGCGAGGATCTACACGACTCAGTGAGGATCTACACGACTCAGCGAGGATCTACACGATTCTGCGAGGATCTACACGACTCAGCGAGGATCTATACGACTCAGCGAGGATCTACACGACTCAGCGAGGATCTACACGACTCAGCGAGGATCTACACGACTCAGCGAGGATCTATACGACTCAGCGAGGATCTACATGACTCAGCAAGGATCTACATGACTGAGACTGACATGAATGAGAGCAGAAGAGAATGGAACTCCTCCACCCTCCTGAGAACAGAACAGAACTGGAACTCCTCCACCCTGCTGAGAACAGACCTAGAACTCCTCCACCCCGCTGAGAACAGACCTAGAACTCCTCCACCCTGCTAAGAACAGAACTAGAACTCCTCCACCCTGCTGAGAACAGAACTAGAACTCCTCCACCCTGCTGAGAACAGAACTAGAACTCCTCCACCCTGCTGAGAACAGAACTAGAACTCCTCCACCCTGCTGAGAACAGAACAGAACTAGAACTCCTCCACCCCGCTGAGAACAGAACTGGAACTCCTCCACCCTCCTGAGAACAGAACTGGAACTCCTCCACCCGTTAAACCTGTTTCTGTCTGCGCTGCATCCACAGCATTCACACCATCCACAGCATTCACACTATGAACAGTGTGAACAGTCCTGCTGTTCCCTTCCTTTCAGTCCGTCAACGTTTCAGCTCTTCGGCCTGAAACAGAAAGTCGTCTGCTTTTCAATTCCAGGAAACTCTTTGAGAGCAGGAATCGCCTTCCTTGTTTCCTCGTGACATCACTGTGTGACCGCCATGGGAAACAGGACAGGAAGTGGTATCGGGGGTTTCAGAGGGCAGCTGGGGGGGGGGCTCTTCCTCTGCTCACTCCCTCCCCTCACTCGTTCACACGGCGGTTTGATTCACTCTCAGGAGCAACGCATGACGGAAACAGCCACATTTGTCGTTGGATTCACACCAGCAGCACTTTCCCCTGACACACCTTGGAGTTTGACCTTTGACCTCTGACCTCAGACGAGGAGGAGGAGGAGAAGCTGCACCTGGAGAGTCGGGCTCCACTCCACTGTCAGCCTGGTCTCCGTGGCGACGGTTCACTTTGAGACGACGCAGACGCACCGCAGTAAGTTGACGCCACGCTGGTGCGCCGCGGCGACGCCACGGCAACGCCAGGAGACCTGGACCCCGACCAGATTGTCTGTCTTCATTGTGTGTGTGTGTGTGTGTGTGTGTGTGTGTGTGTGTGTGTGTGTGTGTGTGTGTGTTAACCCTTCACATGCCAGGCATTGAAATTGCAGAAAACTGGAAAATACATTTGTTTTTCTAGATTTTCCCAGACTTTTTTTTTTTTTTTTTTTAAATGCCTTATTCAAATTTGAATTCTAATAAAAAATAACAAACAAAGAAAATTTTTTTGTATTTTTACTCTGAAAAACCGAACCTTTGTCAGGTCCAGACTGCAGCTGCTCTGGAGCTCTAATGGAACTGATGATGGTTACATTGATCTGGTAGAAGGTCTAGAGCAGAGGTCTCCCACCCTGGTCCATGTTTTAACTCTCCCTGCTTCAAGCAGACCTGAATCTAATGATGACATCGTCACCAAGGTAGTGGAAAAGCCCAATAAGGGGGGTTCTGGAGGGACTACAGGAGATCCAGGGGGGCTCTGGAGGGGCTACAGCAGGTCTAGAGGAGTTAGGGTTAGGGTTAACCCTGTTTCAACTTTTGCCTCGGAAAGTTTTCTCTTTCACTGACTCCGATGTTGTTTCTGCTGGTTTTCTATTTACATCCAGTGTTTGTCTCTAATTTGACCAGATCTAGTGTTTGGCTCTATGCCGATGATACGATGGTAAATTCATCCAAACCCGAGCTCCTTCATATTCAAGGTAGTTCCTGAAAAAAATACAATCTTTTTTATTGGACCCGCTGAGCTGAACAAGCGAACTCGCTGGTCACACTAATGCCACTCTGGGCCAGCAGGTGGCGCATTGAGCCAGTTATAAACTTCCTGCAGCCGATTCTGGCACAAATTAAAGCCCCTCAAAGGCTGAGTGACTCACTGCTGCCCCCCAGTGTACAGAGGTGGTAGTCCTGATATCTGAATGTACTTTCAGTGTTTAGAGTTTTAATATTAACTCCCTCTCTCTCTACCCCCCCTACCCCCCATGTCTGGTAGACGGAGAATGGCAGTGCCCTCCATGAAGCTGCTCTCTTTGGGAAGATGGACGTAGTTCGCCTTCTGCTGGACTCAGGTGAGTGTAGAGATCTAGAAACTCCCCAGCAAAGATGTTGAGCGTTTTGATTCTTCCTCCACCTCGCGGGTTTGATTTGCCCTCCGGGCCGGACTTCAGGCGTCCGTCAGAGCTGCTCTCGCCTCACGTTGAGAGAGAGAATCCTCCACCTCCAGCCTGGCCGTGGGGTTTGTGTTCAGTTTGCTCCATCTGTGTCAATCAGATCCGAGGTTTTATTGACGACAAGTGAACGGAAGCGACTAAATGAGTAAAGAACCAGCTGGTGTCGACAGTGAAAGGTGGGAATTCTCAGCGTGGGGATGAAACGCGAGAACAATCTTCCTCCGGTGCTTCCTGCAGGACTTCCTCTGTTCCTCTGGCCTTCGCTAACATCCTGCATCATCGGGACGTCGTTCTGCTTCCTGAGGCCAGGGGGGGGGGGCACACTGCTCAGCTTGTCTTACTCCTCAGCACATACTCGTTCTGAACAGTAATCCTTCTCAGTACAGAGTAAACTCGGGAAGAGCTCGTCTCCTATGTGCAACTTCTCTTTTCTCTTCAGAGTTATTGCTGTAAATAATACAACCATTGCTTTCTGTGGTGTTTTGACTGGAAGACCTGAAATCCTGTCGGTGACATTCTTTCTCTTCGGACTGAACGATGTCGATTTTCTGGTTCCAACGGCCATATTTAAAAAACCAAAACAATTTTTACAAATCTATCTCGACAGTAAGGCTTCAATGCATATTTTCTTTTGGCAATAAAGTGATTTTCACTGTCGTATCTCTGATGGCTGTCGTCATGTTCTGTCTGGCACTCCTGCTGCAGCAGAGCAAACTCCAGGGAATCCATGACAAACCGTCGTTGTTATTTACAATGAAAATGTAAACTAAAAGCAGACGTTTCGATGTGAACCACAATGGTTCCTTCAGCAGAAGTGCGTTTGGTCTGAACGGTTTCAGCCTCCATCCTGAATTCAACCCCTGAAAACTACGGTAAAAGATACAAGCTGGAGGATGTTGATCCTGCAGAAAAAGTTCTGATGGTGCAGGAGGAGCCGTGAACTTGAGTGTTGGTGCGTCGGTTCAAATCCCAGTTTCCCGCTCGCAGCAGGAAGGTCCTTCACTCCAGGACCGTCTCCGGTCGGCTGATTCCAGTTGACTGGGCCTGTCCAGCAATCTTGAATCCTGAGAGCTCAGAGTGGAAACTGACCACAATAACTGTGTGTGTGTGTTTCAGGTATCGACACAGACCTGACAGACTTCCGGGGCAGGACAGCTCTGGAGATCCTGAGAGAACATCCTGCAGCAAAGTCCCAGCAGATCACGGCTCTGATTCAAGGTACGACACAAGTCCTGAAGGACCCTTGGGTACAGTCCATACAGGAAGGACCCTCAGGTACCGTCCATACCTGAGGGACCCTCAGGTACTGTGAATTCCTGAAGGACCCTCAGATACTGTCCATTCCCGAAGGACCCTCAGATACTGTCAATTCCTGAAGGACTGTCCGTTCTAGCGTGAAGATGCAGTGTGCTGATAACACGCTGTTAAAAGTATAGACTTCCAGGTCTACTGCAGTAGAACACACTGGGCTAGGATTATCTGAAGGTGTTGAGTTGTCGTCATTCCATCGCGCTGAGAAATGCTGTTTCCCAGGAAGTTTATCTTCCATTCAGAAACAAGGAGGAGCAGAGTGACCCTCCATTCTGCTCCCCTGGTCCTCCCTGGCTCTGCACTGACACTGCGATCGCTGACGGATTATTCAGCTGCTCAGGGTTTAAATCTGTAATCCAGAGGGTTGATGTGAGTGCTTGATGAGCGTTTCTGAACTCGTCCTGGTGAATTTCTCTTTCAGGGCTCAAGGATCAAACATCAGTGAGAAAATGAGATTTCATTTTGGTGTCGGTGACACATGAAAAACAGGAGCTTCCTGTGGTTAAAGATCTAAGTTTTTAGCTGATAAACTACACAGAAATGCTTTGAATCTGAATTTGTGGGCGGAGTCTGTTGTGACTTCTGACTGTAAAAGTAAATTACATTAAGTTGCACATAAGAATAAAAACAATTCCTCCAAAAATGCCACTCAATTCCATTAAATTTCTTGAATCTGTGTTCGACTGTTGAAAGCAAACAAGACGCTCCTCAAATCCCTCTGAGAAGTTCCTCCTCCTCCTCCTCCTCCGTCACATTTCCTCCACCTCTCTCCTCCATCCTGCTCATAAGTCGCTCTCTCTCTCTCTCTCTCCTCTCTGCAGAGTACATGATGGAGGAGGAGGAGAAGCGGAGTATCGTGGAGGAGCCGGTCCGGAAGTGTCCGATTCCCGCCCCTCGAAACTCCGTCCCCTCGCCGTCCGCCTCGCCCTCCCTCCGTCACAAGAGTGAGTCTATGTCTCTGTAACTGACCTCCATCACTCTCTAACTGACCTCCATCACTCTATACTTTCACCTCATCCCAACTCCCTCCAACCAAACCTCCTCCGCCTCTTGAGGTTTCCCTGGATCTCTGCTTGGAGCGAGAAAATATCGTCGGAGCCATTGTTTCATCTATTTGTGGAAGTGAAATCCCAAACAGGTCCTCCGGGGCGTCCTGGGACCGTCGTCCACGTAATGAAGAGCGACGGTGATTAAAATCTTATTTGCAGCCAGTCGCAAAGCAATTATCATGGATTTAGTGGCTGTAAACACTCCAGCAAGAGCTGGAAGCTGCTGAAGGGGGAAGAAGAGGAACGGAGGACGAGAAACGATCATAAGAACTCTGTACGTCCAGTGTTTGCGCAGGAGTCCAGAGGTCATTACAACCAACCTGGACTCAGACCGGGGGCCGTCTGGGTGTGAGACTGAGAGGAGTGACCCCCCCCCCCCCCCCCCCAAAGAATGCCTGGATGCAGCGTCCTCTGGTCCTCTGTGCAGCGCCGCCCCCTGTGGTGCAGAGCGGGTACTGCGTCCAGCCGGGTGCCGCTGATCTCCTGTCAGGACATCCCATAATTACCCCGATGGCCCGGGAGACTCTCTGAGGGGGGGGAGGAGGAGTGATGAGCTCAGTTTGCAGCTCCACACTCTCTTGAATGAGACGAGTCAGCAGAGGGAGCAAGACGAGGGGTCGTCCATTTCTGAGATTCTCCACACCAGGACTTTATTCGTGGACTCGTCTTCTGCTCTTCATGCTGGGCTCACCCACACTTCACTGCTCCACCCCTCACCCCTTCAGCTTCACCACCTCTCACCCCTTCAGCTTCACCACCCCTCACCCCTTCAGCTTCACCACCTCTCACCCCTTCAGCTTCACCACCTCTCACCCCTTCAGCTTCACCACCCCTCACCCCTTCAGCTTCACCACCCCTCACCCCTTCAGCTTCACCACCTCTCACCCCTTCAGCTTCACCACCCCTCACCCCTTCAGCTTCACCACCCCTCACCCCTTCAGCTTCACCACCCCTCACCCCTTCAGCTTCACCACCTCTCACCCCTTCAGCTTCACCACCTCTCACCCCTTCAGCTTCACCACCCCTCACCCCTTCAGCTTCACCACCCCTCACCCCTTCAGCTTCACCAACCCTCACCC
This sequence comes from Blennius ocellaris, assembly GCF_963422515.1. Classification (NCBI taxonomy): domain Eukaryota; kingdom Metazoa; phylum Chordata; class Actinopteri; order Blenniiformes; family Blenniidae; genus Blennius; species Blennius ocellaris. The sequence continues at coordinate 2,304,895 of NC_137671.1, forward strand.
CTTCAACTTCACCCCACCCTGACCGTACGGCTTCACAAGGTTTTACATGACGGCAGGAGGTTTTTTAAAACGGTCTCAAGTCCAGCAAAGGGATTTTAAACTCAGGCTTTCCCTCATGGTTGTGTTTCATCTGTGTTCACTAGCGCCATCTGGTGGCAGTAGGAGGAGGGACACTTTAAACCAGCAGACCACCTGGTGGCTCACCAGGAACCAGGAACAGAGATCAACACCAGCCTGTCGTTTATAAACCGCCCGGTTTCCTTAATAGAAAAGCACAACGGCGCCACCACCTGCTGAGGAAACGTTAACCCTGGTTTCCTCATGGTCACTCATGGAATCATCATGACCTTCAGTGTCTCACCCTGTCCTGCTCGTCTCCTGAGACACTGGACTGAAGTCCTGAGTCGTCCAACAGGAGAAGTCATGGTTCACTGCAAACACTGATCCTGAACTGTACAACCACTCCGTGATCAGGAGGGTCACCTCCATCATCCCTCCATCATCCCTCCATCACTCCTCTATTACCCCTCCATCACTCTATTACCCCTCCATCACTCTATTACCTCTCCATCACTCCTCTATCACTCCTCCATCACCCCTCATAACTCTATCACCCCTCATCACTCCTCACTCCCTCCATCACTCCTCTATTACCCCTCCATCACTCTATTACCCCTCCATCATCCCTCCATCACTCTATTACCCCTCCATCACTCCCCCATCACCCCTCATCACTCTATCACCCCTCCATCACTCCATCACTCCTCTCACTCCCTCCATCACTCCTCTATCACCCCTCCATCACTCCTCACTCCCTCCATTACTCCTCACTCCCTCCATCACTCCTCACTCCCTCCATTACTCCTCACTCCCTCCATCACTCCTCACTCCCTCCATCACTCCTCACTCCCTCCATCACTCCTCACTCCCTCCATTACTCCTCACTCCTCCATTACTCCTCACTCCCTCCATCACTCCTCACTCCCTCCATTACTCCTCACTCCCTCCATTACTCCTCACTCCCTCCATTACTCCTCACTCCCTCCATCACTCCTCACTCCCTCCATTACTCCTCACTCCCTCCATTACTCCTCACTCCCTCCATTACTCCTCACTCCCTCCATTACTCCTCACTCCCTCCATTACTCCTCACTCCCTCCATTACTCCTCACTCCCTCCATCACTCCTCTATCACCCCTCCATCACTCCTCTCACTCCCTCCATCACTCCTCTATCACCCTCCATCACTCCTCTCACTCCCTCCATCACTCCTCACTCCCTCCATCACTCCTCTCACTCCCTCCATCACTCCTCACTCCCTCCATCACTCCTCTCACTCCCTCCATCACTCCTCTCACTCCCTCCATCACTCGCGGAGCGATTCCACCTTCAGTGTGTTGCCCGGCGCCGCCGTTGACAGTGTGCTTGTTGTGTTTTGTCCCCTGGAGACGAGGCGGTGACCAGCGAGTTGTCCAAACTGCTGCAGGAGATCAAGAAGTGCCGGGACAGGGACTACTCCTTCGAGGAGCTGTGTCACACCGTCTCCTCCCACTCCATGGACAGCTTCGGCAGCGGGCGGCTGTCGGACGAGGAGCGGCCCGACCGGCCCAACGGCACGCTGACCCGAGTCGGCAAGGTACA
>NC_137671.1:2306735-2346735 GCF_963422515.1 Blennius ocellaris
GACCGGCCCAACGGCACACTGACCCGAGTCGGCAAGGTACAGGAAGATCCACCCTGTGTGTGTGTGTGTGTGTGTGTGTGTGTGTGTGTGTGTGTGTGTGTGGGCTGCAGCCTGATGCAGGGTTTCTGCGAAGTTCTTCCCTCTGCTGCCCGATTTTATTCCCAACGCTGAAGTAGGCGGTTACTTTCTCATTCCATGATACAACAAAGCAGGTTAACACTGGTGTGTGTGTCTGTGTCTGTGTGTGTGTGTGTGTAAGTACATTTCTATGTGAGCTGAGAAGGTAGGAACGCTATAAGATAAGATATTCCTCCAGAGACCTTGAAGACGTCTCAGAGCGGCGCCGTTAAAATATCTTCTATAAGTACAAGGTACAATGACTCGTGGCCCGGCAGGCGTAAAGCAGCGAACAACACAAACATGCATGAATCTACGAGAACTTGCAAAATGTTCATTTCCATTATACCAAGTACTAATCTTTAATATAAAGTACAAATTTACTTATCAGTTTCCTCTAAAATGTAATTATTCGGTGGAAGAATGAAATGATTTCCAATCTTCTTTACAACCCTTGATTCCTCCAGTTGTCTGGTTCCAGCTCACGCCTCACACACGTTTGTGTTTCACCTCTGACCTCTTCACCTGAAAGCAGGTTTTTAACCTCAAAATGTGCGAATTTCCTGAAGACCTCAAACTTGGTTGCCGCGGCGACAAAACCCTCAACATATCAGTGAGTGACGTAAGCCCTAATGATATAAAAAACACTGATTACACGCACACACGGGCTCTTATTCACAAGCTGTCGTGAGGCTGTACAGGAGGCGTCAGATGAGCCTGCAGTGCTTCAGTTTGGACACCAGAGGGCAGCGTCACACAGACTGACCGTCCAGCTCTGCTGTACAGTGGAAGAATCACCTGTTAGAGAAACACTCCTCCTCCTCCTCCTCCTCCTCCTCCTCCTCCTCCTCCTCCTCCTCCTCCTCCGCCTCCTCTTCTTCTTCATGTGTGTTTTGAATTATAATCATGTTTTGTGCTGCAGACATTTGTCTTTCTTCCATTTTGTGCCCTTTTCAAATGACGTACACGCACACACACACACACACACACACACACACACACACACACACACACACACACACACACACACACACACACACACACACACACACACACACACACACACACCTCCGCTCACCAGGGTATAATTATCTCAATCCATCTTGTGCAACGTCGTCTCTCTCTCTGTGTGTGTGTGTGTGTGTGTGTGTGTGTGTGTGTGTGTGTGTGTGTGTGTGTGTGTGTGTGTGTGTGTGTGTGTGTGTGTGTGTGTGTGTGTGTGTGTGTGTGTGTGTGTGTGTGTGTGTGTGTGTGTGTGTGTGTGTGTGTGTGTGTGTGTGTGTGTGTGTGTGTCCCTTTCACATGAATTAAACATCCAACGCCTCGTAGAAAACATACGAACAGACTTCCAATATTGACCCTAAAGAGGAGGTGACTAATTCCTGAAGCCAAGCTTTAATCCAGTGATGTTGTCCTGCCTCCTGACACTGACTACCTCCTGGAACTGACCACCTCCTGGAACTGACTACCTCCTGGAACTGACTACGTCCTGGAACTGACCACCTCCTGGAACTGACCACCTCCTGGAACTGACCACCTCCTGACACTGACCACCTCCTGGAACTGACTACCTCCTGGAACTGACCACCTCCTGGAACTGACCACCTCCTGGAACTGACCACCTCCTGGAACTGACTACCTCCTGGAACTGACCACCTCCTGGAACTGACCACCTCCTGGAACTGACCACCTCCTGGAACTGACTACCTCCTGGAACTGACCACCTCCTGGAACTGACCACCTCCTGGAACTGACCACCTGCTGGAACTGACTACCTCCTGACACTGACCACCTCCTGGAACTGACCACCTCCTGGAACTGACCACCTCCTGGAACTGACCACCTCCTGACATTGACCACCTCCTGGAACTGACCACCTCCTGGAACTGATTCTGATCCTCTGGTTGTCCTCTAGTTCTCCTCTGGTTCTTCTCAGGTTCTCCTCTGGTTCTCCTCTGGTTCTCCCCTTGTTCTCCTCTGGTTCTCCTCTGGTTCTCCCCTTGTTCTCCTCTAGTTCTCCTCTAGTTCTCCTCTGGTTCTCCTCAGGTTCTCCTCTAGTTCTCCTCTAGTTCTTCTCAGGTTCTCCTCTGGTTCTCCTCTAGTTCTTCTCAGGTTCTCCTCTGGTTCTCCTCCCCCAGAATGACCCAGAAAGACTTTCCTTGTCTCCACACATGTTTACGTCCTCCTGGTTGTTTGTTCCAGGAACCATCAATCAGCTGGCCAATCAGAGGCTCCGCCCCCTGACCTGCAACATCTCGTCTCGTTCCTCTTCCATGTTCATTTTCTACATTTTCATTCTCCTCCTCCTTTTTTCTTTCCTCATCCCGTCGACTCGTCACAGTTTGAGGTTCTGTCCCTGATGTTTTGTGAGTTTCTCCCATGAACCCGATTGTGTAACGGTCAGTGTGTAGTTCAGCTGGCGGTGTGATGACGATGATGATGATGATGGTAACCTGGTGTTTGTCTCACAGAGACGGACGCCGCCGCTCGCTCCGGCGCTGGAAGAGGACGAGAGGAGCTGCGGCCCCGCGGGATTCTGGGAAGTTCTGACTCCCTGCAATGGCTGCAGGAACCTGGGCTTCTCCAGCCTGTCACAGGTACACACACACACACACACACACACACACACACACACACACACACACACACACACACACACACACACACACACACACACACACACACACACACACACACACACACACACACACACACACACACACACACACACACAGACACAGTTGCTGGTGATGTAGTGAGTGAAAGTGGTGGCTGGTTACCATGGAAACACAGCAACTTGCTCAGTTATCTCTGGATCCTCCGTTAACTTTCTGTCCTCCGTCAGTGTTTCACATGTTTTACTAATTGCTCCGGAGGTTAGCGCCCCCTGCAGGACAGTGGTGATGGAGGTTAGCGCCCCCTGCAGGACAGTCGTGATGGAGGTTAGCGCCCCCAGCAGGACAGTGGTGATGGAGGTTAGCGCCCCCAGCAGGACAGTCGTGATGAAGGGTAACGCCCCCTGCAGGACAGTCGTGATGGAGGTTAGCGCCCCCAGCAGGACAGTGGTGATGGAGGTTAGCGCCCCCTGCAGGACTGATATGATCCCCGAACAATCCCCGATTCAAACGCTGCTTCCTGTTCCTGGAAGCAGCCCCCCACACACACACACACACCCCTACCCCCCCACGGTGTGAGTGTCGGAGCAGTTAAGTGAGTGTAGAGGAGAGTGTTTAATGGTGAGATGCCGGCTGCACCAGCAGGACATCTGACATTTTACAACACAACTCAGCCTCTGTCCTGTCTGCTGGCACGGCGCCACCGCCTGGCGCTACGCCCAGAGAGCTGCACCTGGAGAGAGTGTGTGAGTGTGTGTGTGTGTGTGTGTGGTAGAACTGTTAGTATACATCTATGTACTTTATGTAAAATATCGCATGCTGGTGCCGTCTGTTTGTCTCTCAGCCTGTTGGCAAATCTTCACACCAAATCTCTCTCCACTGAGGGTTTCCTCCTCCACCCACCTGTTTCCTCCTCCATCCACCTGTTTCCTCCTCCACCCACCTGTTTCCTCCTCCATCCACTTGTTCCTCCTCCACCCACCTGTTTCCTCCTCCACCCACCTGTTTCCTCCTCCATCCACTTGTTCCTCCTCCACCCAACTGATGCCAGAGTGAGGGTGGAGGTTTCCTCTGCAACGTCAGACACAGAAAAACTTCTGTGGAAGACCTTGGTTGCTTCCAAGGGGCGAGGGAGAGAGAGAGAGAGAGAGAGAGAGAGAGAGAGAGAGAGAGAGTTGCCAGGCAACAGGGAATCATGAGGTGTCATGCGTGGGATGTTCACCATTGACAAATCTCTGTCACCGTTAGCACAGGTACATCAGAGGAGCTCTGCACGCACACACACACACACACACACACACACACACACACACACACACACACACACACACACACACACACACACACACACACACACACACACACACACCCTTCTGTTGCAGTAGGAGGTTGCTGACCTTTGCTGTCAACAGCTGTGGCTGTTTTAAGAATCTGGGGGGGGGGGGAGTGTGGGGGGGGATGGGGGTTGGGGGGGGGGGGGGGGGGTTCTATGCAGCTCAGCGTCAAACTGGTGCAGGTAGAAATGAGACACACAGGACACCTCTTGAAGATGTGAAGGAACATGAAAGCCAGTGTTATTGTGTGCGTGTGTGTGTGTGTGTGTGTGTGTGTGTGTGTGTGTGTACGTGTGCGTGTGCGTGTACGTGTGTGTGTGCATGTGTGTTAGAGGACAGGAGCCTGAAGCAGCAGAAAACCCTCGGCTGCTCACTGACAGGAAGTCACGGTGAGACGAGCTCCTCACAGCTTCATATTCATGTTCCGGGGCGTCGATCAACTGCAGCGTCTTTCCAGACTGTGACTCAAGTCGTTCAGAAGGTTTCAATTAATAACAGGAATCAAACAAGTGGGACTCAAACCTCAGGGGACGGAAGTTGAGAGAAACCTGTTGGATGAATAAAGGAGGAGAAAGGCAGATTTGTCTTCACATGGAGGGAGGACGAGTACAGATACTCGAGTACAAATACCTGAGGAAGCTTCCCTCCATGTTTGATCGTCCTGCGGCTCTGCAGGAGTCGTCTCCCTCCCCTCCGTCTCCTCTCACCCTTTATTTCCTCCCCGAAGTCTGGAAAGTTCATGTTCGAGGAAGCACCTTGCAGGGCGGCGCCTCATTCATTCATTCATTCATTCATTCATTCATTCATTCATTCATTCGTCCAGGGTGAGGGAACAATTAGAGAAACTGCGGCGCTTCATCTGAAGATGAAATCGTCTTCATCCGCGAGCCGCTCCTCCTCATCACAGTCTCTCATCTCATCGCCTCTCAGCCAAAACACACCAAGGAGAGCAGCTGTCACGCTGCGCTGTTGGCACATCAGTGACAGAGTGTGTGTGTGTGTGTGTGTGCGTGTGTGTGTGTGTGTGTGTGTGTGTGTGTGTGTGTGTGTGTGTGTGTGTGTGTGCGTGCGTGCGTGCGTGCGTGCGTGCGTGCGTGCGTGCGTGTGTGTGTGTGGGCTGCAGCCTGATGCAGGGTTTCCTCTGAAGCTGCATCATGACGGAGAATCAGAGAGTGTCTGGTTTAATCTGATCACTTTTTTTTTGGTTTGTTTTATGGGAAGAGGAGATAAACTGCGGGTGCAGGTGTGGAACATCTGGCCTCCGGCCCACCAGAGGGTCAACGCTCTTTAACACGCGCATGTTTCCTGATGATCACAGCGTGTCTATACGAGTAGAGTGGCCGGCGCCGTCACCGTCAGGCCAGAGAGAAGTCTGTCAGCAAGAGTCTACTTCTATGTGTCTATGTCTCTCCGTGTCTTCTTCTGCGTTCTTGGTGTATTTGGTGGGTCACAGCGCCCCTAAAGGCCTGGCATGTGTACTACATGCTCTCAAGCCTCATGTTGAGACGTGTTCGTAGTGACGTGTGGACGGAGGTTGTTTCAGGATGTTTTTGTCCTCTAACTTTGTGGCTGTGTTTCTGTGGATCTGCAGCCTCCAGCCTCTTTCTTCTGCTCTACCCTGTTGGTCGAGGCATCACATTTCCTCGTGCCTCACCTTGAAAATGTCCTCCGCGGTGGAGTTGCCTTCAGGTAACCACTCAGGGATTAGAGTTTCCTACAGGTAATCACTCAGGGATGAGTTACCTTCAGGTAACTACTTAGGGATTAATGTTACCTTCAGGTAACTACTCAGGGATTAATGTTACCCTCAGGTATCCACTCAGGGATTAGCATTGCTTTCAGGTAAATGTCCAGGGATTAGAGTTGCCTTCAGGTAACCACTCAGGGATTAGAGTTTCCTACAGGTAATCACTCAGGGATGAGTTACCTTCAGGTAACTACTTAGGGATTAATGTTACCTTCAGGTAACTACTCAGGGATTAGAGTTACCCTCAGGTATCCACTCAGGGATTAGCATTGCTTTCAGGTAAATGTCCAGGGATTAGAGTTACCTTCAAGTCATCAGTCAGGGATTAGAGTTACCTTCAGGTGACCACTCAGGGATGAGTTACCTTCAGGTACCTACTCGGGGATTAGAGTTACCTTCAGGACACTACTCAGGGATTAGAGTTACATTCAGGTAACTACGCAGGGATTAGAGTTACCTTCAGGTAACCACTCAGGGATTAGAGTTTCCTTCAGGTAAACACTCAGGGATTAGAGTTGCCTTCAGGTAACCACTCAGGGATTAGAGTTACCTTCAGGTAAATACTCAGGGATTAGAGTTTCCTTCAGGTAACTACTCAGGGATTAGAGTTGCCTTCAGGTAACTACGCAGGGATTAATGTTACCTTCAGGTAACTACTCAGGGATTAGAGTTACCTTCAGGTAACTACGCAGGGATTAATGTTACCTTCAGGTAACTACTCAGGGATTAGAGTTACCTTCAGGTAACTACGCAGGGATTAGAGTTGCCTTCAGGTAACCACTCAGGGATTAGAGTTGCCTTCAGGTAACTACTCAGGGATTAGAGTTACCTTCAGGAAACTACTCAGGGATTAGAGTTGCCTTCAGGTAACCACTCAGGGATTAGAGTTTCCTTCAGGTAACCACTCAGGGATTAGAGTTGCCTTCAGGTAACCACTCAGGGATTAGAGTTGCCTTCAGGTAACTACTCAGGGATTAGAGTTACCTTCAGGTAACTACTCAGGGACTGCTCTACTACAGTTTATAGACATTACCTTCAGTCCCACACATTATTTTTACTAGTAGGAAATCACACGTTTACCAGGTTTCCCTGTTTGAAATTGAGTCTGATTTAAAGTGACGTTTAAGACCAGCGCCCCCACACTTCAGTGGTGAGGACAGGAACTGCATGCAGGCCGGCAACTATATCAAAGAGAAAGAGTGGAAGACTCACCCTCAGGGACGAAATAAAAATAAATCAAAACAGACTAATTCAACACATGACAAAACTGAAAACAGGCAAAAAAAAACCCTAAAAGTTAATGTGTAGGATAAAGCAGTGTTTTACCAATGTTCTAGAGACCCCCCCCAAAAAAAACGTTTTAAAGGGGGCTCCTGTCTCTTTAAGGGGGGCTGGATCCTGCTGGACATTGGAGGAAGCAGAAGAAATGGATCAAACTGTTTGATAAGTGTTGAAACTGTCCTCCGTGACGAACGACCAGTTTGATTTCACGGCTTCCGGATGTTTCCCACCGGGAGGCGAAGTGTGTCCACAGTTCACCCACCCTGCCGTCCATACCGAGGAATCCCGTCCTCCCAGATCCCGTCCCTCCGGCTCCCAGCAGCTCGGCAACGAGACAATCAGAGAGACAAAGAGGCTTTTCTTCAGAAATGGCAGCAATCCTTCTTCATCTTCCATGAGCTTTGTGCTCATTTCCTCTCTCTACTGCTGTCCTCGTCTCAGAGCGTCCACTGTCCCTCACCACTGTCCTCACCAGTTTTCACCACTGTCCTCACCACTGTCCTCAACACTGCCCTCAACACTGTCCTTGCTACTGTCCTCAACACTGTCCTTGCCACTGTCCTCACCAGTTTTTACCACTGTCCTCAACACTGCCCTCACCACTGTCCTTGCTACTGTCCTCAACACTGTCCTTGCTACTGTCCTCAACACTGTCCTTGCCACTGTCCTCACCAGTTTTTACCACTGTCCTCAACACTGCCCTCAACACTGTCCTTGCTACTGTCCTCAACACTGCCTTCACCACTCTCCTTGCCACTGTCCTCACCACTGTCCTCACCAATTTTCACCACTGTCCTTGCCACTGTTTTCACCACTGGCCTTGACACTGTCCTCACCAGTTTTCACCATTGTCCTCACCACTATATCACCACTATCCTCACCAATCCTTGCTACTGTCCTCACCACTGTCCTTGCCAGTGTCTTCACCGCTGTCCCCGATGCTGTACTCACCACTGTTTTCACTGCTGTCCTTGCCACTGTCCTTCACCACTGTCCTCACCACTGTTCTCACCACAGTCCCTCACCACTGTTTTCACTGCTGTCCTCACCACTGTCCTTCACCACTGTCCTCACCACTGTTCTCACCACTGTTCTCACCACTGTCCTCACCACTGTCCTCACCACTGTCCTCACCACTGTCCTCACCACTGTTTTCACCACAGTCCCTCACCACTGTCCCTCAACACTGTCCTCCCTCCCTTTTCTCTTCTAATCAAATCGTCTCTGTGAGGAAATGCCAGCGAATTACAGCTTCCATTCATATCTGATGGCCTGTGAACCCAGTGTGTCACTGTCCGCACACACACACACACACACACACACACACACACACACACACACACACACACACACACACACACACACACACACACACACACACACACACACACACACACACACACACACACAGAGAATCGAACAGTTTCTCTGACACACGGTAACTGTATCCACCGCGGACGCATACAAACCAGGTTATAATCACTATGTGTGGGTCACATGTGCAGCACCAGCACGTCCTCGTGCACGTCCTCGTGCACGAGGACGTGCTCAAGCCTTTAATCTGCAGGGGGATGCGTGTTGCCAGCGGCCTGCTAATTAGTGGCCGGAGGCGGCCTCTGTTTGTCTGCTCACTTCCTGTTCGGCTCAGACACAAGTGTCTCTGTGTCCTATCTCTACTGAAAGATCGGGGTGGGGGGAGGGGGGGGGGGTATGGTGGGGTAGGGGGTGGGGGGGTGGGACCAGAATGTGTTTGTTTGTTAAAGTCTTTGAGTCCATTCAGGGACCGTCAGTGAGCTCCAGCTGCTGCAGGGTTAGGTTCAGGTGTTCATTAGGGTAGGGTCAGGTGTTCATTAGGGTAGAGTCAGGTGTTCATTAGGGTAGGTTCAGGTGTTCATTAGGGTAGGGTCAGGTGTTCATTAGGGTAGGGTCAGGTGTTCATTAGGGTAGGTTCAGGTGTTCATTAGGGTGGGGTCAGGTGTTCATTAGGGTAGAGTCAAGTGTTCATTAGGGTAGAGTCAGCTGTTCATTAGGGTAGGTTCAGGTGTTCATTAGGGTAGGGTCAGGTGTTCATTAGGGTAGGGTCACGTGTTCATGAGGGTAGATTCAGGTGTTCATTAGGGTAGGGTCAGGTGTTCATTAGGATAGGGTCAGGTGTTCATTAAGGTAGGGTCACGTGTTCATTGGGGCAGGTTCAGGTGTTCATTAGGGTAGAGTCAGGTGTTCATTAGGGTAGGGTCAGGTGTTCATGAGGGTAGGTTCAGGTGTTCATTAGGGTAGGGTCAGTTGAACCTGAGTATGACGGATTAGAGAGGAAAGTAGATCTTAACCAGCTTGAAGTCTCTTTTCGTTCGTCCTTTTTCGTCGTCTCGTGTGGCGACAAGCAGCTGGTTGTCTGAACTCTCCTCCTCTTTGGGGTGTGTTTTGAGTGTGTGTGAGGAAATCCCTGCTCCTCGGCCGCCACACTCCCACTTCCTGCACTTCCCTTCCCCAGTCCGCCTCATTTTCCTCTTTATCCCCTCGACTCCACTCTCCTCACGTCTGCCAACGGCCGGGATTCACCCACACTGCAAGACGTAAGTGAGGAGTCCACCACTCTGTGTGTGTGTGTGTGTGTGTGTGTGTGTGTGTGTGTGTGTGTGTGTGTGTGTGTGTGTGTGTGTGTGTGTGTGTGTGTGTGTGTGTGTGTGTGTGTGTGTGTGTGTGTGTGTGTGTGTGTGTGTGTGTGTGTGTGTGTGTGTGTGTGTGTGTGTGAAAGCTGAAAGCTGAAAGCTGAAAGCTGCAGGATGATGAGATGATGTCGAGGAGAGAGAGAGAAAAGAGGATAAGAAAACGAGTGCAGAATATCACCACTCTTTCATTCTTCACTAATCTCTACAAATGTGTTTGTAGAGTTTCGTGAGTCTGAGTGAACGTGTGAAACCGTGGAAACAGTTTGAGGTTTCGTCTCCAGACTGAATCCAGTTTGTGTCTCAGGAGGTTTTAGTGTCTTGAAGGATCCTTGACGTCGTCAGTCTGTGAATCAGGATTCAGTAACAAAGCAACTCTGTCAGCCTCTGTTGCAATTTCTCTTCCTGTGTTTGGTCTGTTTGGTTGGTGGTGAACGTAGTGGTGAACGTAGTGGGGAATGTAGTGGTGAACTTTGTGGTGAACGTAGTGGGGAATGTAGTGGTGAACTTTGTGGTGAACGTAGTGGGGAACTCGGTTTGTTACAAAGTTCTCTTTGTGGTGAACCTGGTGGGGAACCTGGTGGGGGAACCACCTGGTGAACCTGGTGGGGAACCTGGTGGTGAACCTGGTGGGAATGTGGTGGTGAACATAGTGGTGAACCTGGTGGTGAACCTGGTGGTGAATGTGGTGGTGAACTTTGTGGTGAACCTGGTAGTGAACCTGGTGGGAATGTGGTGGTGAACTTTGTGGTGAACCTGGTAGTGAACCTGGTGGGAATGTGGTGGTGAACCTGGTGGTGAACCTGGTAGTGAACCTGGTGGGAATGTGGTGGTGAACTTTCTGGTGAACCTGGTAGTGAACCTGGTGGGAATGTGGTGGTGAACTTTGTGGTGAACCTGGTAGTGAACCAGGTGATGAACCTGGTAGTGAACTTTGTGGTGAACCTGGTAGTGAATCTGGTGATGAACCTGGTAGTGAACCTGGTGGTGAACTTTGTGGTGAACCTGGTGGTGAATGTGGTGGTGAACCTGGTGGTGAACCTGGTGGTGAACTTTGTGGTGAACCTGGTAGTGAACCTGGTGGTGAACTTTGTGGTGAACATTGTAGTGAACGTGGTTGGTTAATGAGGTGGTGAGCCTGTTGGTAACCCTGGTAGGCAATGTGGTGGTGAACATAGTGGTGAACATTGTGGTGAATGAGGTGGTGAACATTGTGGTGAATGAGGTGGTGAGAACCTGTGAACCTATTGGTGAAGCCAGGATTTGACTTTCTGCTCAGTCCAACTCAAAGTGTTCAGTTCCATTGGTTCAGTTCAGGTTCTCATTCCGTCTGTTGGCTTCACATCTGCCTCCTGCTTTTTAAAGTAGAATGAATGAAGTTAATGATTCATATGAAGACGTTCACTCGTTCACCAGTCGTTCCTTTTAGTTTTCCACTTAAACTTTGCACCTTCATTCATTTCTTTGTGGCGTCGACGCCTCTTGGTGATAAAACGTCCGGAATCAATGTGGACAAACAAATTCGGTGTGTTTAATACAGGGTCAGGTGGTCTTTTCATCGGTGACCATGGCAACAGTGGACGCTGTAATTGCGTCCGACTGCTGTTAGAAAGCGTGCCCGGCCGTTGCCATAGAAACAGCGCGGCTGCCAGCAGCCTCAGGAAAAAGCAGCTGAAGTGTTGAGGAGCAGAGCTGGTGAGGAAGAGGAGGGTTGCTGAGACTCTAGGAGACCTTCGTCCACCTCACTGGCTCTGGTTCTTCATGATGACGGTGGAACCCGGGGGGGGGGGGGGGGGGGGATTAGAGTTTTGAAGTCAGGGTCAGTTTACAACACACACCGAGTTACACACCGAGTTACACTACAGTGACTGAGATAAAGTGTCTTCATCCTTGCAGATTAATGACGATGATTCATCTCTGTGTTAATTGATCCGTCAGACAAGTTTCTAATCAGATGATTGATGATTCCGATCGGAGGACAGTTTATAGAGCTTCTAAAAACACGCCGTGTGAAATGAAGCTCAGGTTGAGAACCGACGAGTCGCCACAGGCCAACTCATTACTGGTGCCTGGCGTGTGATTGATGGCCTGTTGCATTGTGGGTAATGTAGGAGCTGCAGAGGTGGGGAGGGATCCCAGCAGTGCACGATGGGAGTCACGGTCACCACGCCAACGTCCACACGTGCAGCTCGTCACCATGGCGACGAGTTCGCTTCTGGTCCTGTTTGGAAGTGCTTCTAATGACAAGCCATGGTGGAGCGTTGCATTCTGGGAAAAAGAATCTGGCTGCAGAGGCTTTGGTGTTTTCAGGGACCCACATCCTGCTCTGTGTTCTCAGCGGCCTCAGAGGTGACACCTGTCCAACTACAGCCGGCCGTTAAACACCTGTCCAACTACAGCCGGCCGTTAAACACCTGTCCAACTACAGCCGGCCGTTAAACACCTGTCCAACTACAGCCGGCCGTTAAACACCTGTCCAACTACAGCCGGCCGTTAAACACCTGTCCAACTACAGCCGGCCATTAAACACCTGTCCAACTACAGCCGGCCGTTAAACACCTGTCCAACTACAGCCGGCCGTTAAACACCTGTCCAACTACAGCCGGCCGTTAAACACCTGTCCAACTACAGCCGGACGTTAAACACCTGTCCAACTACAGCCGGCCATTAAACACCTCTCCAACTACAGCCGGCCATTAAACACCTGTCCAACTACAGCCGGCCGTTAAACACCTCTCCAACTACAGCCGGCCGTTAAACACCTCTCCAACTACAGCCGGCCGTTAAACACCTGTCCAACTACAGCCGGACGTTAAACACCTGTCCAACTACAGCTGGCCATTAGTTACTACTATCTACTAGCAGTCCGTTGTAGTTTGTTGTATTTTGCTGCAGTGTGCCGTAGTTTGCAGTAATTGCAATAGTGTCAGAGTGTCTGTGGTGCTGGAACCACTCCTATAGAACTGTCTGTGGTTCTGAAACCACTCCTATAGAACTGTCTGTGGTGTTGAAACAACTCCTGTAGAGCGTCTGTCTCCCGTCTTTGAAAAGCCTTCAGGAGAGGGTGTGGTAATGTTGTAATTAAAATAATCAAAATTACTGATGTTTTCTGTGAGACAGACAAAGTGTCTCAGCCGGTGGACTTTTCCCGTCCAGACGTTGTGTCTCCTTCAGCAGCGTCTCCAGGAAGCAGTGAGTGTTTTGTCTGCTGACCTGCTCCGTCTCTTCTTCTCTGCCAGGACTCCAGGCGCCCCGCGGAGCTCCTCGCCTCCCCGTCGCTGGACGTCTTCCTCCCGGAGGACGAGGACAACCCGTACGAGTCGGTGACCACCGCCGTCACGCGCAAACCCAGCTCGCTGGACATCAGCCAGCGGCTCAGCGCCGGCCCACACAACGGTAGGACCACAGGAAGCTCCTCCCTCAGCGCCGGCTCGCGGTACCTTCATTACCTGACATAGTCATTCAACCACCCGCCCCTCCCCCACACAAGACAAACTCAACGGTGATGCCAAACTCAGTGTTTCACCTCAATATATAGAAATATGCAGCGTGAGGCCAGTGGTGCTTCAGCCGACGTAGCGGCCAGTGATGTTGGATTCAGTTTTGTTTTATCTGTATTTCTTTGTTACGAATTCAGTCATTTCAAGACACTTTTACAGACTGGAGAGGAGCGGAACAGCTGCTCTGGGCTAACAGGAAGGAACCTGCAGAACCAGGCTCAGAGGAGGAAAAACCTGCAGAACCAGAGAGGAGGAGGAACCTGCAGAACTAGACTGAGAGGAGGAGGAGGAACCTGAAGAACCAGACTGAGAGGAGGAGGAACCTGCAGAACTAGACTGAGAGGAGGAGGAGGAACCTGCAGAACTAGACTGAGAGGAGGAGGAGAAACCTGAAGAACCAGACTCTGAGGAGGAGGAACCTGCAGAACTAGACTGAGAGGAGGAGGAACCTGAAGAACCAGACTGAGAGGAGGAGGAACCTGAAGAACCAGACTGAGAGGAGGAGGAACCTGAAGAACCAGACTCTGAGGAGGAAGAACCTGCAGAACTAGACTGAGAGGAGGAGAAGGAACCTGAAGAACCAGACTGAGATGAGGAGGAACGTGCAGAACCAGACTAGGGGAGGAAGAACCTGCAGAACCAGACTCTGAGGAGGAGGAACCTGAAGAACCAGACTCAGAGGAGAAGTAACCTTGCAGAACCAGACTCTGAGGAGGAGGAACCTGAAGAACCAGACTCTGAGGAGGAGGAACCTGAAGAACCAGACTCAGAGGAGGAGGAACCTGCAGAACCAGACTCTGAGGAGGAGGAGGAGGAGGAACCTGAAGAACCAGAGGAGGAACCTGCAGAACCAGACTCTGAGGAGGAGGAGGAGGAGGAACCTGAAGAACCAGAGGAGGAACCTGAAGAACCAGAGGAGGAGGAGGAATCGGGGAAAAAACTCGCAAACTACATCATCTTCCAAACCTTGCTGAAACTTTTCTGAAACACAAACACAAAAGTGAGGCGTTGCCGTGGAAACGCGTCGCGGAAGCGGCTGCTCAGAACAATGGGAGGAGCAGCATATGGCCGGCGAGGCCTCCTGCTGTGACGAGCAGCCACCTGAACACACCACATATTGTGCTGGTGGCAGAGAGCAGGCGTGGAAAACGTGGGCGGGAGTGAGAGAGTGTATTGTTGCGTCGTTACAGAAACACGGAATTACATTTCCTCTGAAGGTTGTTTACAGTTTGTCTCGGACGAAACCAGACGCGGCTACGACGCCGTCGCTCCATCGTGTCGGCGGAAGAAAAGCGGGGGTTCCCCCTCCGAGACAGACCGACACCGGCTTCCTCAGCTGCAGTTCTTTACATGACCAGCAGGAGGCACTGCAGAGCATCGCTTTACGATTTGGCCCTGAGCCACGGTCTCCTAAAACCTAAAATACCTCCCAAGTAATCCCAGGTTGGAGTACCTGGCAGTCCGCTAACGGCTAGCGGCCGAGCTAACAGACGCCGAGAACCGTCTGTTCAACTTCAGGAAACTTTTTTGAATTGAATAGTATAAGTTTATGTCTCTATGAAACTCAAATTTCAGGACGTAACTATCTTGGGTTAGCGTCACGACCACAAGCTGGACATGGTTCCTCTCTCATCTTGAACGAAGACTCAGGAGTTCACGTGAAATAACCACATTTCAGTTCAGTCGATCACAATTCAGTCGCTGATGCCACTTTTGAAATGAACTGACCCCCAAAACTCACTGGTGATAGAATATTTTCTTTCATCATACAAACATATAACAACGTATAAACCACAACTATAAATCAAGCGTTTTTAAAATGGTGATAATTACAATTGTTGGTTAAAATAAACATCAGAAATATGTCATAAAAAAATTTTTTGACATTTTTTTTTAACATTTTAAGATTCTGTAGCTTTTCATAATTTTATACAAAAGATCAAATTAAATCTTAAAAAGAAGATTGAAATGTAAAAGTTTAGATGAAATTAACAATTGATTCTTGTTGTTTATGATATGAATGTAAGTTTTTTTCTGAAAATGTATTGCAAAGGACCCCCCCCCCCCCACACACACACAGTCTGTTCCCATGGCGATGCTACACTCTGCAAGTTGTCACGGAAACTGCATCACCCCTTAGTGAGTCACCTGTAGGTTGCCATGGGAACTGTCTTGGAAGTGACCCCCCTACCCCCCTACTGTGTGTGTGTGTGTTCTTGGAGAACCCGATGTGTGCAAGCTGTGTGGGCGTTCTTGGCCCAGACTGGCGGGGGGAGGGGGGGAGGGGGGAGGGGGGGGGGGGGCTTCGAGGTGAGAAAGAGCTCGCCACATGAAAGTCTGAATGGTCACAACAACAGAACAAGACCACTTCAGAACCGAGGGTTGTGGGGGGGGGGGGGGGGGGGGGTTCAGAGTTGTTAATGCAGCAGCAGATGAAATCCTGGAGTCCTGCTGACGGCTGATTGGACGAGGGCAGGACGTCGTCTTTATCTGCCAGAGGAAGGATGTGGGGGGTGGGGGGGGGGGGGGGGGGGGGGGGGGTGCTGCTGCATAACACTGTAAAAAAACCCATCCAAACTCTTCAAGTCTCTCTCTCTCTCCCACTCCCACTCCCTCTCTTTCTCTCTCACACACACACACACACACACACACACACACACACACACACACACACACACACACACACACACACACACACACACACACACACACACACACACACACACACACACACACACAATGGAAGTTATGAGACTTTATGCAGATGATGTGGTCCTGGTCTCCTCAGAGAACCAGAGATTGTTGCTGGTGTCTGTGGTGCCGGTCAGTGATGACTCACCTGTCCAGGACGACTCACCTGTCCAAGACGACTCACCTGTCCAGCACGACTCACCTGTCCAGGACGACTCACCTGTCCAGCACGACTCACCTGTCCAGGTGGAACCCGACTCAGCTCGGAGCACTTCAGACACCCTCTGGAGGGGAAACCTTTTAAAGACCTGACTTTAAACTGTGGTCACACCTGCAGAGGTCAAAGGTCGCAGGGCTCACAGGGTGCAATTCACCCAGGAAACATCCTGCAATCCCCTCGACTCTAGAAAACCCTAGAAAGCGATTGGTGAGTTTACTTTGCTTCGTCACAGGAAGTCGGTCGTCAGACTCTTTCCTGCTCAGGTTTAGTTCATCTGCTGCTCGTCGTGTTTCCCCGCCGCTGCTCTCTGGCGAAGGCAGCGCCGCTGCGTCTCGCCACATTTTACCGCCGCCGCTGGGCGCCGTCATTAAAACGTCCAGACTCATCGACTCGCTCTCCACCGCCGTTGGTTCTGTTTTACACTCCGGCAGATTTAAAAAGACATTAAAGGAGGAAGTGCTTCTCCTTAGAGAGTTTTTAGAGCTACGATTTATAATATTCGGTTGATTTTTGGTCAATTTACTGCTCGTCAACACATTTGCTTTATATTCGCACCATCGATCCTCTCAGGGTGTCTCGGGTTTCGACGGGGGTCACTGTGAATATGAAATGTGTATGAAAATAGTACAAACAGGAAATCTTTAAAGTCCATTTAGAGGATATTTTATCTCAGAAATGCTGGAATGTGTAAATCTGTCCAGTTTTACACTGTTTTGCATTAAATGTCATGTATAGAAATACAATCACACCTTCGGCTTCATTTTTTTTATAAACGTGTGCACATTTCATAGAGTCGACAGTAAAGGGTTAAAGATTGCCTCAACATTATTCAATACCATTTACATTTTTAAAGAAAAGTGTCAATCAGATGGATAAAAAGCTCCAATATGTCAGTGTCTGTGATTTCCTTCCGTTCCGTCAGTTTAGATGAAAACATCTGCGAAATTGATCTTCAGTTTCTGAGTTTCTGTCCATATTTATCCTTGAAATGAGTGAATATATTGATTAAAAGTATATATATCCTATTCATTTCTCCTCCTCCTTCACGCAATATGATCAAACCTGTGTCTATTTATGTCCTCTGGTTTGTTCTTTCCTTTCATTTTATTTTATCTATTCGCAAACATATAATCATCAAAACTGCTCCAGGCACTTCCTGTCTGTGTGTGTGTGTGTGTGTGTGTGAGACCTGCTTACTGGGTTGCATAACAGAAGCTGCTGATATTTTTGTTCTGCACATGAAGAGAGAAGTGACAGTTGAGAATAACGACAGTAAATAAAGTCTTTGTTGAATCTCCTCCTTCATCCAGACGATGGAGAGAAGGATCAGACTGCAGGCCGCTGAAGGATAAAGACGTCATCAGGTTTTTTTCCCACAATGCCGTGGTGTTGGTTTGGAGAGGTGAACATATCTGGTGGGAGACATGGTGTCGGAGTGAAAATCAATGTCGTTTCTTTTACTTAATCAGTTTGACTTAAATCCATTAAAGTGCCTGGAAGATGTTCAGTAACAAGAAAAGCCGTTCGTATCGCCAGAGTAAACTCTTCATGGCAGTAGCAGGAAGTGACCGCAGTAACACAGGAAGTGATCATGGTAATACAGGAAATGATGACGGTAACACAGGAAGTCACCACGGTAACACAGGAAGTGATCACGGTAACACAAGAAGTGACCACGATAACAGGAAGTGACCACAGTAATGCAGGAAATGATGACTAACACATGATGTCACCACAGCAACAGGAAGTGACCACAGTAACACAGGAAGTAATCACAGTAACACAGGAAGTGATCACAGTAACACGGGAAGTGATCACAGTAACACGGGAAGTGACCATAGTAACACAGGAAGTGACCACGATAACAGGAAGTGACCACAGTAACAGGAAGTCACCACAGTAACAGGAAGTCACCACAGTAATGCAGGAAGTGATCACGGTAACACAGGAAGTAATCACAGTAACACAGGAAGTGATCACAGTAATGCAGGAAATGATGACTAACACATGATGTCACCACAGCAACAGGAAGTGACCACAGTAACACAGGAAGTGACCACAGTAACACAGGAAGTGATCACGGTAACACAGGAAGTAATCACAGTAACACAGGAAGTGATCACAGTAACATGGGAAGTGACCATAGTAACACAGGAAGTGACCACGATAACAGGAAGTGACCACAGTAACAGGAAGTCACCACAGTAACAGGAAGTCACCACAGTAATGCAGGAAATGATGACTATCACATGATGTCACCACAGCAACAGGAAGTAATCACAGTAACACAGGAAGTGACCATAGTAACACAGGAAGTGACCACATAACAGGAAGTGACCACATAACAGGAAGTGACCACAGTAACACAGGAAATTATCACGGTAACACAGGAAGTGACCACGATAACAGGAAGTGACCACGTAACAGGATGTGACCACAGTAACAGGAAGTGACCATAGTAACACAGGAAGTGACCACAGGAACAGGAAGTGACCACAGGAACAGGAAGTGACCACAGTAACAGGAAGTGACCATAGTAACGCAGGAAGTGACCACAGTAACATGATCACGGTAACACAGGAAGTGGTGACGGTAACACAGCTGACAGTAGAGGGGGCTGTTTATGTTGACTGTGATATATAGGACCGTGTGTGTGTGTGTGTGTGTGTGTGTGTGTGTGTGTGTGTGTGTGTGTGTGTGTGTGTGTGTGTGTGTGTGTGTGTGTGTGTGTGTGTGTGTGTGTGTGTGTGTGTGTGTGTGTGTGTGTGTGTGTGTGTGTGTGTGTGTGTGTGTGTGCGTGCGCACCAGCTGATGAAGACAGATGTTTGCTCCCTCAGAAATTCCACTGCGCCTCTTCAGCACTTCCTTGTTTGTTCTTCTGCACTTTGTTTCGTCCTCCAGTGTTAAATAGTCGTACGCAGGGGAAATTAGCTCCGACAGTCTGAGTGAGACGTCAAACCGCTCTGGACGGTTGCAGCTCATCAAATTAACACACACACACACACACACACACGCACACACTTCCCGCCATGCAACCCGCGTCCTGCAGTTCTGTTATGAGCAGACACGCTGTGCGACGCCCTCTTCTTTCATTTCTGCGCTCAGCCACGAATTACACAAAGAAGTATTTCTGTGCCGCGATAACGGACAGTTGAGGCAGTTGGATGGTGCAACTCCAGGGTAACTGCCCTCCGATCGGCAGCAGCGACAGTCTGAGTGCAGATGAGGACGTGTCGGGTCGGTCGGTGTGCGTCAAGTTCACACTCCTGGATTTCAACGAAATTATTCTCAATTTAGAAACACGAATCAAATTGACACCAAGACTTGGCAAGAGGTTGACTATTATTAGTAGGAAATTGTTAATAAAAGTATGTTTATGAGTAACTCGTAATTGGGAAAGTTCCCATTTCCCAGTGGGAATAATGTACCTGAAGAGCCATGTGCCACCTAAGTTCTCAGGAGTAACTGGGAAGAGGAAAAGTTCCCATTTCCAAGAAGAACAAGCACATCTGTGGAGGCGATTCTAGATTTTACTAACCAGGTGCTGGGAACTGGGAAAAGTTCTCATTTTGTTGTTGGAAAAATCCGCGGAGGAGTCAAATCTAAATGTTTCTTCTTGGCGTAATCATGAGTACCTGGGAAGTGGGAAAGATCCCATTTCCCAGTGTTGAACATAAACCGAAACAAAGACCTGTGAATGGAATTCATGGCTTACTGGGAAGTGGGAAAGATCCTGATGAATACAACTGGAGAGCCAAATCTAAATGCATCTCATGGAGCTCTGAGGCGTAATTGGGAAGTGGGAATGATCCCATTTCTGAAGTGGGGAAAAATACACCTGAAGAGTATTACCTGAAGGAAGCAGGGCTGGTGTAGCTCAACATGTCAGCAGTTCCGGTTGTTAGCGTCTGATGAGCGATGTGAACTGGGAATTTCCCAACTTGTCACCATCCCAGTTCCCAGTTGCAGGAAAACCAAATTGTTGTGTCGCCAAATCGTTTGATTTCTCACATCAGACTGTACAGAGACTCTGCTGGGTACTGTACACCCCCACCCCCACCCCCACCCCACCCACCCACCCAGTCGCCCCCCCTAACAGGTCTCTCCTCCCTCTACAAGGTCACCTGTCCCAGGTACCACTGAGTGACTGCAAGTCCCGTATCCATGGCAACTGCTCAACAGGACCCACACCAGACTGCTCGCCCCCCTCCCCCGACACGGCCCTGAAGAACATCGAGAGAGTCATCCGCCCACAGGTAAACACACACACACACACAATAATGAACGTGTGGTACAAGCACCTGATGCATTATTGAACATTACAGCATCCACCCACAAGTAGCTTACACACCTGCACACACACACACACACACACACACACACACACACACACACACACACACACACACACACACACACACGCATACACACACACACACACACTGATTGGCTCGTCTCATTTGCATTTCTCTCTGCCGTGTGAAGAAAAACCCAAATGAACCTTTGAAAGCCGAGATCTGAAAGTTAATCTTTGCTGTTTGCAAATTGCTGTTAATTCAAAGTTCCACTTCAGTTTTTTCTACTTTGTTTCTCGAAAACAAACAACGAACTTTCCGGGATGTTGGTGATGTGAACGTCTTCATAACGCCACAGACCACAACAACGGGAAGCATCACAGGAAACAGCGAGCTAGCGCATTAGCACCAAGCGTGACTCGTCTCTTCATACGTCCAATAACAAGCTGCTGTATCTGTGGCGAGTAAACTGATAATCTCTGACTTACGGAAGTGGACGAACATCTTCTGAGCCGTGTTTTCTTCTGAGAAAACCAACTGGAACGATTGTAGCTAACTGGAACGAGCGTGGCTAGCTGGAACGAGCGTGGCTAGCTGGAACGAGCGTGGCTAGCTTGAACGATCGTGGCTAGCTGGAACGAGCGTGGCTAGCTGGAATGATTGTGGCTAGCTGGAGCGATTGTGGCTAGCTGGAGCGAGCGTGGCTAGCTGTAGCGATCGTGGCTAGCTGGAACGAGCGTGGCTAGCTGGAACGAGCGTGGCTAGCTGGAGCGATCGTGGCTAGCTGGAACGAGCGTGGCTAACTGGAATGAGCGTGGCGAGTTAGAACGAGCGTGGCTAGCTGGAACGAGCGTGGCTAGTTAGAACGAGCGTGGCTAGCTGGTAGCAATCGTCGTTCTGTGGACGCTAACATGATCAAGATTAGTGATGCTGGTTGGTGAAGTTAGCAGCAGTTCAGCTACGTGTCCTTTTTCCCTCGATCCTGGTGGAGTCGTCGTTTATACTCTGACAGCTGGCGGCCATGTTGCATCGCGGAAACGGAAGCTTCCAGACTGGCAGCGGTCTCAGCTACCAGCTGCGCCCAGTGACGTGGATCTGATGTCGATTAAGCCTCCGTTTACGCAAAAAAAATGTATCGTTTCACTGCTTTTTTTTTTTTTTTTAAGTTCCACCATGAGACCCGTTTTCAGAAAGTTGTGTCCTCATTGGCCCTGATCTCCGTTGTTGTGAAGCGATGAATCACAGCAGCGGCTTTATTCACAACATTTCAACAACTCCTGTAAAATGTTTCCTAACGGGAGAAACAAATCAGTGTCTGACCGTCTGGTTCTATTGGACGGAGGACAAACCGTCCGTCACGCTCACACCTGCACACACGAAAGCAGCTCACCTGCTGAGTCACGAGCTTTTCTCTAATTAACAAAACTATGTAGAGAGAATCAGTGACGCCGGTTGTGCAGCGCTGCTTCACAGCAGGAGGCCTGGTACTTTAGTGAGTCGCTCTGTTTTTATGGTAATTGATCAGGATGCAAGTCAGGATATATGATTACATTATAATTAAATCAATTTAATCATATTCAGGATAAAGACATCAGAGGTGACATGTTAGAGTGTGAAGCCGTCGGTGATGCAGAGAGTTTAGAAACTACTTTTCATGCGTCTGATAAAAACCTGGACGAGTCTTCAAAAAAGTTTTGCATTAAAATTGGACAAATAGAAAAATACGAAAACACAAAAATTTAGATTTTCTTCTTTACACTCACATTTTAATGCTCATTTATCATTTACCATCAATCGACACACAAACACAGTTGAGGGATGAAATATCAGGTTTTCTGTCCAAGAGATTCAAAGAAACAATTTAGAATCGAAATCAACCCTAAAGTTACTTTACTTCGTCGGTCACAAGCGGTCCGGTTTCATCATTTCATCAATGTAGCCACAAGAGCCTTCAAATATAAACTTTATAGACCCGCGCATGTCTTGAACTGTGAAGAAACTCGTGAGGCTCCAGTTTGACCCTCTGTCTCATTTCGTGTTTCTGAAAATGTGGTTTTCTCTCTGAAGAAAGAGCCTCGAACTGCTGGGCCAACCACTGCACAACTCCACTTTCATCAAAGTAATCAAGTATTAACCCATGTGTGTGTGTGTGTGTGTGTGTGTGTGTGTGTGTGTGTGTGTGTGTGTGTGTGTGTGTGTGTGTGTGTGTGTGTGTGTGTGTGTGTGTGTGTGTGTGTGTGTGTGTGGACCCCACACGGCGCCCGGTGGCCCGCCGCTCAGCTTGGAGCCACATAATCAACCAGTTCAATTTTATGGCGCCTAATTAATTCTCCGGAATTCATTTCATTTTCCTTTTAGTGCTCCCGGTGGTGTGCATGCACACACACACACACACACACACACATACACGTACACACACACACGCACGGTTGGATGTATAGAAGTTTCCTGTTGAAATATTAATATGTTGCCTTCAGCTTTCTCGAAGGGTTTCCAGGAAATGAAGGCAGAATGTGTGTGTGTGTGTGTGTGTGTGTGTGTGTGTGTGTGTGTGTGTGTGTGTGTGTGTGTGTGTGTGTGTGTGTGTGTGTGTGTGTGTGTGTGTGTGCATGTGCGTGTGCGTGTGTGCGCGCGCTAAATGAAGGAGCTTGGCCGTTCCCCCTCTACCAGGTGACACAGGAACAATAAAGGACCAGAGTTAGTAGAAATCAACTGGTGGCCCTTCTCCACTGATCGTGATGCAGCAGATAAAACATGAAGAGAGGAAGACGAGGCGACTTCACTGGGTTTTCCCTTCATACCCACCAGCTTACTGTCCGATTTTACTCCTCCTCCTCCTCCTCCTCCTCCTCCTCCTCCTCCTCCTTTGATACCTTGTTCCTCAGTGTTTTGTCTTCAGAGACGTTTCTCTGTTCTGATGAGTCCATGAAGCGACCGAAGCGTTTATAGTTTCATCCTCATCCTCCAGCGATGATGAATGGACGCGCCGTGAGAGTCTGTCAGCTTCCGGGTGTTTCCACGGAGCGGCGGCGGGATGTGGAGCGTGGAGTCTGAGCTACTGTTTGCTGGAATCACTCTGTCATCAGCAGATTACTCCACTGAGAGATTTTAATACCGTACGATGCGGGACCTCTTGTTGATGCCGGTCAACAGCCTGGCAGCAGAGTCCTGGACGTACTGAAGGAGAGCCAAAGTCTTTCTCGTTCCGGCAGGTGAACTGGATGTTGCAGTCGTCTGGCCACCAGGAAAGCAAACACATGGATAATCATTTCAAGCTCCCCTTAGAACCACGGGCCTGAGCTCAGCTGGAAGAAGCAGCTTTTAACCAGCTGTCTCGATTGGTGCTCTAGTGACATAGCTCAGTCAACGGTCACCCCAAGATTCCTCAGTGTGGTTTTGGTAGACAGGCTGAGTTCACCCTAGTGTTGCTTGATAGCGGGGGTGGCGCCGTCTGGGGCAATAATAAGCACCTCTGTTTGTTTAGAGTTCAGTTGAAAGGCTGTTGTGGCTTCGCCACTGTTCGGCTTGTGCCACGTCTGCTTCAGAAGCCTTAAACCAACAGCACAGTTGGAGGTCGTCAGCAAAAAGATGGTGTGAGACGTCACTGAACTGCCGGATTATCCGGCCGAGAGGAAGAACGTACAGCAGAAACAGGATGGGTCCCAGAACAGAGCCCTGGGGGACGCCACACCACAGGTTTCCTGACCGAATGTGTTTGGCAGACGCACTAAGACTCCGACCACTGGAGCACTGGACCTGACAGTCCCATCAGGTCCTGCAGCCGGTTCACCAGGATCAGGTGGTGGGGGGTTCGGCTTAGTTGCAGTTTCAGGTTAAACATTCTGGTCACCCATTGGTCCAACAGTGTCAAAGATGTTTACAACAACTTTAAACGGCAACGCATCTACAGAACCGGAGGAGGGTTTCATTTTTGCCGCCAGTGCTGAGACGTCTTCAAGACAAACCCCGTTAAAGGAGGACCAAACATGTAGGGGAGGTTCAACATGGCCTGGACTGCAGAGGGATGGCGGTGGGATTTCGTTTGACCTTTTATGTCCCTTATATTGTCCACAAAGACGTTTAAAATGTCATTACTTTCTAGTACAGGAGTACAGGAGCAGCCGAAATAGCAGTTCAGTTGGCTCTTGCCTCCCTCATAGTTGTGTTTAAGCAGGACGCTGGATCTCTGAGGTGTCGTCTGTGAAGTTCGATTTTCAAAGGCACTCGCTTTTGCGTCATGAGCTTCTCTGGTTCACGATGTTTTCACTGCGCCAGGGACACGCCAGCTTTCTGGAGCCGTGGCTGGATTAGATTGATCTAAGATCTGAGCCACGGTGTGAATTAAAACAGTGCATAGAACCATCAACCATCATCGTATTGACTCAAGTCACAGGAGTCAAACGGCACAGAATCTCTCTGCTGTGAGTGTGTGTGTGTGTGTGTGTGTGTGTGTGTGTGTGTGTGTGTGTGTGTGTGTGTGTGTGTGTGTGTGTGTGTGTGTGTGTGTGTGTGTGTGTGTGTGTGTGTGTGTGTGTGTGTGTGTGTGTGTGCATCACGTCTTTATTCCTTGCTGCTGCCACAGTGACGAATCCTCAAAGACTCCCTCCTAACACACACACACACACACACACACACACACACACACACACACACACACACACACACACACACACACACACACACACACTGAGCAGCAGGTTGTTGAGAAGTGAAAAAGCCTCACAGTATAAAAAATGTTCCCCAGTGGACAGTTTCACTCGTCATCGTCTTCGGCTCCGTGTGTCTGTTTCACTCAGCTTCTCCTGCTTTTCTGATCCACCCATGTTTTCAATTCACACATTAAAAAAAAAGTCTTTCTGACTGAATGAGTCAACGTCATTTGACGACACAAACAAAAAGACTTGTTGGAAAACAGAACTTTTCATATTTGCATAAAACAAGTCTGACTTGCAGGCAAGCTGCTGAGCTCAAAGGAGAATCCTCTCTGCCCTCCATGTTTGTCAGTGTTGGTTCCCCGGGCTCAGGCAGAACGGGCTCAGGCAGAGTTTGCATGTTCCTCTGTGTGGGTTTCTAACTGGAGCTCCTGTCCCCCCCCCCGCCCCCCCCCGCCCTCAGCCCAAGCAGCGCACCTCGCTGTCCTCGTCGCTGGACGTCCAGAGGCCGGTCAACCACAGCTGTGAGCCCAGCGAGGTGAGCTCCTCCCTGGGCTACGCCAGCTTCAGCACCAGCCCCCCCGCCAGCCCCCCCCTCAGCCCCAACCAGGAGGACTCCGCCGGCTCCAACGACGACGGTCAGCTCACAGGTAGGACGGGTTACTGCTTCCTCACAGGTAGGACAGGTTACTGCTTCCTCACAGGTAGGACAGGTTACTGCCTCACAGGTAGGACAGGTTACTGCCTCACAGGTAGGACAGGTTACTGCTTCCTCACAGGTAGGACGGGTTACTGCTTCCTCACAGGTAGGACAGGTTACTGCTTCCTCACAGGTAGGACAGGTTACTGCCTTACAGGTAGGACAGGTTACTGCTTCCTCACAGGTAGGACAGGTTACTGCTTCCTCACAGGTAGGACAGGTTACTGCTTCCTCACAGGTAGAACAGGTTACTGCTTCCTCACAGGTAGGACAGGTTACTGCCTCACAGGTAGGACAGGTTACTGCCTCACAGGTAGGACAGGTTACTGCCTTACAGGTAGGACAGACGCTTCTGCAGGCGCTCTGACCGCTGACCTTTCTCTGAGGACGATTATCAAGTACGCAGGAAAACCACAATAAAAACAACTCCACTTTTCAGTTTGTTTCTTTATTTAAGTTACTTTCTTATCAGTTGGTTGGATGGTCGGTCGGTTTGTTTGGTTTTGTTTGTTTTTTTGGTGGGTTGGTTGGTTGGTTGGTTGGTTGGTTGGTTGATTGGATGGTTGGTTGGTTAGTGATGGTTTTGCGCTCTGTCTTTTTGGTGTGGTTGTTGCAGTACCTCCACTAGAGGGCAGTGCAGTTTCTGTCGGGAGGCAGCAGTTCCTGGTCGAGACGCTCACGTTGTAGATGTAGGTGTTTGTGTCCACGCACACATTTGTCTTTCCTCCAACTGTCCTCATGTCTTTTTCCTTCATTGTTACTTCCTGTGGTCTCACGTACGTTAAGTAAGTCAACTTTATTTCTATAGCTCTTTTTGCAGACAGTCGCAAAGTGCTTCACAGTAAAAAGCAGATAAGAAAACATCTTAAAAACACAACAAATGCCAACGGTTAGCTGGTCTGCTCATCACTGCCCCTGCTGGTCAGCAGGGGTATTACTACACATCCACTACGTTCAGACAGAAGGTTTGATCTCAGTGTGAAGCAAAACGTTCACCTTCATTCAGGAAGAAGTTCTGGAGTCGCTCTGTCGGCAGCAGGTTTCATCATTTCTCTCATATTCCAGGGAAGTATTTTAACACTTCTCACCTTATATATTTTTTTTCCCATTCTGCCGGATCTCGTTTTATTCTGGAAACCAAATGAAACTTTAATCCGTTCGCCTCGGGTCGCAGGAAATTGAAATGATATTTCTGCTGCTGTCAAACTGGAGTCGCACACCTTAGGGGTGTGTGTGTGTGTGTGTGTGTGTGTGTGTGTGTGTGTGTGTGTGTGTGTGTGTGTGTGTGTGTGTGTGTGTGTGTGTGTAAAGGGTGTAGAGCAGATCCATGGTTCTACTGTAGTCTAAAGGTCCCTCCATCCTCAAATTTTTGAAGCCATGAGAACAAGAAGAAAATTCAGCAGTGACGTCAGGCAGCTGCAGAAAATAATGTTTTTTTTTCTGCAGGACTCTGATAAGAAGCTGCAGAACTTGCAGGCCACGACCCCTCGCTAACATCAGGCCACGCCCCCTCACAGCTCGCCTCCAGTTCTTTCAGAATGACATTTCTCTGAACTGTTTCAGTAATAAAAGAGAGTTTTTGTACGAGCAGCAACGTTTGTCCGGTTTTAAGAGGTGCTGACGGCTCTTCGTGATGCATTCAGGTGCATCACGACATTTAAACGAGCTGCGGCGCTCCGACAGTGGCGACGTCACGAGCTAAATATGGCTAAAATATGATTTATGGTGATCAGCGAGCTGGAACACAAACGTTTCGTCAGTGCGGCCGGGACGGTAGGAACAGCCCAAACTCATTTGTTCTTCCAGAAGGAGCTGTGATTGGACGGTTGTGCTGGTCTGTGATTGGACGGTTGTGCTGGTCTGTGATTGGACGGTTGTGCTGGTCTGTGATTGGACGGTTGTGCTGGTCTGTGATTGGACGGTTGTGCTGGACTGTGATTGGACGGTTGTGCTGGTCTGTGATTGGACGGTTGTGCTGGACTGTGATTGGACGGTTGTGCTGGTCTGTGATTGGACGGTTGTGCTGGACTGTGATTGGACGGTTGTGCTGGTCTGTGATTGGATGGGTGTGCTGGACTGTGATTGGACGGTTGTGCTGGTCTGTGATTGGATGGGTGTGCTGGTCTGTGATTGGACGGTTGTGCTGGACTGTGATTGGACGGTTGTGCTGGTCTGTGATTGGACGGTTGTGCTGGTCTGTGATTGGACGGTTGTGCTGGTCTGTGATTGGACGGTTGTGCTGGACTGTGATTGGACGGTTGTGCTGGTCTGTGATTGGACGGTTGTGCTGGACTGTGATTGGACGGTTGTGCTGGTCTGTGATTGGATGGGTGTGCTGGACTGTGATTGGACGGTTGTGCTGGTCTGTGATTGGATGGGTGTGCTGGTCTGTGATTGGACGGTTGTGCTGGACTGTGATTGGACGGTTGTGCTGGTCTGTGATTGGACGGTTGTGCTGGACTGTGATTGGATGGGTGTGCTGGTCTGTGATTGGACGGTTGCGCTGGTCTGTGATTGGACGGTTGTGCTGGTCTGTGATTGGACGGGTGTGCTGGACTGTGATTGGACGGTCGTCCTTTAGACGTCACCGCAAGGTTCAATATCTGAATAAAAAAAAACTACATTTCTCTGGTTTTTGAAACTTTTTCATGTCGTTTAAACGTCTGTGAAACTTAAAAACCATGGAAACGTTTTTCTACCAGACGAAATGAATCTGGGGCAGAAAAACCTCCAACCTTTGACGTGCGGATCAGAAAGCTGACGTGACATTAAAGTTCTGCCATGAACTCTAAAAATAACTTCAGGTTGTGTTTGATTCCTGCTGGTTTTATCCTTTTCGGCAGCTTGTTCTCAGGCCGAGTCCTTCTTTGTGTTCTGGCGTGGCTTATAAAACATTGAAAATGTTGATTTATATTAATTTGCTGAGTGTCTGAGGAGCTTTGTGGGTTTCAGACCTTGGGTCTCGGAGGGACGGTGAGGTGTCGCCCCTCCCTGAACCCCTCAGTGGCTCTTGAGAGGATGATTCATCCAGATCAATCTCATCAGCAAAATAAAATCATCTGAGACGTTTCTTGGGTCTTTTTTGTTTGTGAAATCAGTTCGGCTCAGAATTAGCATGCAGGCTCGTTTCGGGGAGGAAAACTCTGCCGACGTCGGCAAAATAAATAAATAATGCGAGCGAGCCCTGCGAGGCGTTCTCTCACTGTCACAGCAGATGAAGCCGCCGTGGCGTTCGTCTAATGATTCTCCCTCCTGCCGAGCGCCAAACTTTTCTGCACCAACAGGAATATCGCGGCTAATGAACGAGGTGTTTCCTCCCCAGAGTTTGTAATCAGGCCAGCGGAGCTTCAAACCTCCACGCAGGCACTTTTCCGCTCCGCAGCCATGCTGCTGTTCATCAGCGAGTCGGTTTGAACAGGCGAGCGTCTCTCGACCTGCAAACGCCACAAACCTGCTTTTACTTCCTGCTGAAGGATCCAGATTCACTGACACCGATCATCGGGTTATTATATGGTATTCTAACCTGGAAGAGCTTTGCACACACACACACACACACACACACACACACACACACACACACACACACACACACACACACGTACACGTACACGCACACGCACACGCACACGCACACGCACACACTCATGCAGCAGAGAACCATCTGCTCTAAATGTTAACAATGGGAGAACACCAACATTCTTCTTCTTGCTTTGTGACTTTCAGTGACGTTTCTTCATCAGTCTCTGCCGTTGCCATGGTGATGAGCTGACAGGATGTTGATTGAAACCTGTTGATTGAAAGGGTGAAGGCTGCAGCATGAGGGTGAAGGCTGCAGCACGAGGGTGAAGGCTGCAGCACGAGGGTGAAGGCTGCAGCACGAGGATGAAGGCTGCAGCACGAGGATGAAGGCTGCAGCATCAGGATGAAGGCTGCAGCACGAGGGTGAAGGCTGCAGAACGAGGGTGAAGGCTGCAGCATCAGGATGAAGGCTGCAGCACGAGAGTGAAGGCTGCAGCACGAGGGTGAAGGCTGCAGAACGAGGGTGAAGGCTGCAGAACGAGGGTGAAGGCTGCAGCACGAGGGTGAAGGCTGCAGCACGAGGGTGAAGGCTGCAGCACGAGAGTGAAGGCTGCAGCACGAGGATGAAGGCTGCAGCACGAGGGTGAAGGCTGCAGCACGAGGGTGAAGGCTGCAGAACGAGGGTGAAGGCTGCAGCATCAGGATGAAGGCTGCAGCACGAGAGTGAAGGCTGCAGCACGAGGGTGAAGGCTGCAGCACGAGAGTGAAGGCTGCAGCACGAGGGTGAAGGCTGCAGCACGAGGGTGAAGGCTGCAGAACGAGGGTGAAGGCTGCAGCACGAGGATGAAGGCTGCAGAACGAGGGTGAAGGCTGCAGCATCAGGATGAAGGCTGCAGCACGAGAGTGAAGGCTGCAGCACGAGGGTGAAGGCTGCAGCATGAGGATGAAGGCTGCAGCATGAGGGTGAAGGCTGCAGCTCACAGCAGCAGCTGCTGCTGCAACCTAACCTAAAATGCTAGTTGATGCTAATAGATGCTAACAACTTACTTCAAGCTTCTTTTGGAGCTCCACCCTCCAGGTTGCTCTCTCTCTCTCTCTCTCTCTCTCTCTCTCTCTCTCTCTCTCTCTCTCTCTCTCTCTCTCCCTCTCTCTTTTGGGATTCCTTTACAAACACATGGATGTCACAAAGCTGAGGCTCCACCCCCCGGAAGGCAGCGTGTGTCTGCGGACAGAACTATTCATCTAGTTTGAATCCCAGCGTGGGGAAGCCTGAAGGCCTGAGAGCAGCCAAATAGAATCATTATCAAAAGAACGAGTGGTAAAACATACTTAGAACATAGATTTTTTTACAGTACTCGGCCTAAATCAGGGTTGTTTTTACCTCCACCCACTAAATGGAATGGGTGTGAAGTCATCCAGTCTGAGTTGTAGTTGCTGGTTCCATTCCCCCTGAAGGAAAACTGCGTGTGAATGTGACTCAGTGTGAAGCGTGCGGAGACGCCACGGCGTGCACGCGCCGCACACGCCGCACCGCCCGGACTTGAACCGGCGAGGGCCAGCCACTCCTCCGCCGCGCCACGCCGCGCCGCCCACGTCGGCCCCGGCGTTTCAGTCAATGAGCCAAAGCGACGATTCCCCCCCCTGCTGGGCGCTAACAGCCCGACTCTGACTCAACACCCAGTTACCGAAATAACCCCGGCGGGTTTGATACCTCAGCAGTTCTGGAGCGCGGCGCTGAAGTCTCCCGCTTGGAGGAGCAGGCTATGTATAAACGCTGCGGCATCGCCTGCATCCAAATACCTGCTTCTCTCGAAACCGGCCTCCGTCAGCTCCCTCGGCTGAAGTTCCAACGCCACAAATAGATCGGCAATATTTCTCCTTTTAATTTATTTTTCTGTCGGTTTGTTGTTGTTGGGTTTTTTTGTTTTTTTTACCTCCTCCGTCTTTCTTCTGCTGCTCCGCTCATCCCTCCTGCTCTCTGCACTTATTAGCTTTATAAGGCCCATTGTAGGGTTGCCATGGTAACAAGTGGCTTACAGAGAGAGAGAGAGAGAGAGAGAGAGAGAGGATATATGTATGTGGGTACAGAAGGCAAAGAGTAACAGAATTCAAAGGATGCCAGTGGAAAAGGGAGTGGGTGGGGGTGGGGGGTGGTGTGTGTTTCTATGTGTGTGTGTGTGTGTGTGTGTGGGGGGGGGGGGGGGGGGTGACGAGGAGCAAAATTCAACAAGAAGAGAGAATGAAATGTGAGATTTGTGGATTGAGAAATGAGGATGAGAAAGCGAAGGCAACACTTTTCCTCCTCGTCTCCATAAAAGGTCTTTCCTTCCTCCTTCCTTTTCATTCTTCCCTTCACGATCCTGAACCAATCGTCAAGCGATCGTCAGGCGATCGTCAGCATTGATCCAGCCTTACACAATAACCCGCTGGGCCCTGCAGCGCGGCCTGCAGGTGTCAGGCACCTGAGTGGGCGGCTGGACAGAAAGCAGGACTATTTATAAAGTGCATCCAGCGGCGAGCTGCCGCTGCCATAGGAGTGGAGCTTTACGTAACGCCGGACACTGCAGGACACGGTTCTCCCTCGGTGCAGAGTCCGACCGCCGTCCTCATGAATGATGCAGCCGGCGCCCTCCTGACAATCTGGGAGGGATGAAAAGTTCACAGCTTCACCTTCATCGTTTCAATCATTCCTCGTCTTGTTTTTTTGATTGTAAGAATTCAGCAAACATTCTCATACATTTTAAAAATTAATATGTAATCATTATATTATATTTATTATATTTTATTTTATTATATTATATTACATTTTATTTTAATGTATTTTTAATGTATTTTAATGTATTTTAATTTATTTTAATTTATTATATTATATTATATTATATTATATTATATTTTATTATATTTTATTATATTTTATTATTTTATATTATATTATATTTTATTTTATTTTATTTTATCACATATTTTATTTTATTTTATTTTATTTTATTTTAATTTATCACATTACATTACATCATATATTAGACTGCAGCCACCAGGTGGCGGAGGCATCAGTCTAAGCAGAGTTACCCAGACCTCGAGGTTCGACTAACAGTCGGATCCTCCTCTCCAGTACCCTGGAATAGACTTTCCCGGGGAGGCTGAGGAGTGTGACCCCTCTGTCGTTGGAACACACCCTCCGATCCCAATTCTTAAAAAGAGGGACCATCACCCCAGTCTGCCAGTCCAGAGGTACCGTCGTCGACCACTCCTGGTGCCTTGCCACCGAGGAGCTGAGCAACTACCTCGGTGACTTCAGCCTGGGTGATGGACGAGTCCACCTCTGAGAACCCAGCCTCTTGTCCTCAGTGGAAGACGTGGTGGTGGGGTGGAGGAGGTCCTCCAAGGTCTTCCTTCCACCGCCTGACGACATCTCCTGTTGAGGTCAACAGCTCCCCTCCTCCGCTGTAAACGGTGTTGGTGGAGAACCGCTTCCCCCTCCTGAGGCCCCGGACGGTTTGCCAGAATTTCCTCCATGACCTCGCCGAACTCCTGCCAGAACAGACGCTTTGGCTGCCGGTACCCATGAGCTAACAACACCCGATAGGACTCCTCCTTCAGCTTGACGGCATCCCCCGGACACAGAATCTGGCTCCATTGTGTTGTGTTGTATTGTATTGTATTGTATTGTATTGTATTGTATTGTCTTGTCTTGTCTTGTCTTGTCTTGTCTTGTCTTGTCTTGTCTTGTCTTGTCTTGTCATAAAACTAAAATATGTGGAAGCGACAGTTTCAATTAAATGATGTAAAAATGTAGAATTTCAATTTTATTGTAATTGTACCTTTAAGAAGAGAAGTAACAGAGAGCAGTTATTTCAATGCACACATACGAAGGCGACACGTGAGGAGGTGTTGGTGAAACTCCATCAGGTCCAGACTGACGGGTGGAGGCTTTCTACTTGAATTGGTTGGAGCTTGAAGGCGGTCAGAGAGAAAAAGACGAGAAGAAGAAGAAGAGCTGGACGCATCAAAGATTCACTCTGAGCAGCGTCAACATCCAGCAGCTGGATTAGAAAACGGTCCAGCGAGACCTGAACCAGGATCAAGTGGATCTTTATCCAACACTAGAGTTTGAAGCCTGATCGTTATGTAACAGAGAAAGAAAAAAACCCCCAGAAGTTTAATCAAGTCCAAACGAGTCAGAAACAAGAACCGACAGGAAGTGACTTCATGAAGTTATGGCCCGACAGCTGCAGCACCAACAGAAAAGCAGAAAACGGTTTCTCTCTCCACCGATGAAATCTGACCGATGGATCCCTCTGATTATTGATCCCTGATGGAAAAAAAGACCTTTCAGGCTCATTCATCACATTCCACACCCGTCTCAGTAACTGGAGAGCCGTCGACACAGTTCCTTTTGATTCAGAGCAAAACGGAGGGAAAGTAAGAAGCGAAAGCTGTGAAGCTAATGACCCTAATTAGAAACATCAATAGGAGAATATCAGTGGGGCTTCATGTTACGCCGCAGCAAACAAACAAATGTGTTGTAGGAAAAGAGATCAGCACGTTAACGAAGGCTGACGAAGACTAATGGAGGCTGACGGAGACTAACAGAAGCTTGCGAAGACTAATGGAGGCTGACATGGGTGATGAAGACGAGCAGAGGCAGACGAAGGCTCAGCACTACGTGGATGACTTAATGGTGTGTCCTCACAGTTACTATTTCACTATTTCCAAGAAAAGGACCTGGAGGCACCCCTTTGTCTATGATGTGGACTCAACAAGCCCACAAGTTATTCTTCAGTGCGGATCGGTAAGGAGAATAACTTTATATATATGTGATCATTGAATATAGAGGCATTTTTCAAATACCTTGACAAGGCTGTTAATAATGGAGCTCGGTGGAGTTATTTATGATTAAAAACAGCTTTATAAATAGGTAAATACATGTATATGGAAATAAATGGAGGAGTGAATGAATGAATAAGTAAAATGTTCCTCTTCGTCCTGAGGCCTTCACGCTGCAGGGCTGCAGATTTTTGCGTAACACCGGGGAGCTGAATATTACACCCTCCACTTTGGAATAATACCGCAATAATAGGAATGCATCATATTTGATCAGACATGATTTCCTCCCCGCCGGCCACTCGCCAAACCTTAGCTTCCCTCCCGCTGCGTTGATTGTTGTGTTTATCCACCGTACACTCAACCCCCCCCCCCCCCCCCCCCCCCTCCCTCGGAGGTCGAAGCGGCTCGGCGGCCCGGGGGAGATGCTGCCGCCGCCGCCGCTGTGTGACGGGAGCTCTGTTGCCGTGGCAACCGTTGGGTTCACCTGTTGCCAACAGTTATCGTCATTTACTCAAAGAAGAGGAGGGGGAGGAGAGGGAGACGCATAAAACTTCAAGAAAAGATGAAACCACGCGATGCGTTCGAGGAGCCTTCAGGTGCAGGAAGTTTCTGCTTCTCTGTGTTCGGAATAACGACGTGAAGTGAATCCCAGACCGACTCTTACTCACTTTTATTCAGTCAGCGCCGCCGTCCCTCCGTCCGGCGCCGCCTGCAGCATTAACTGTTTCCTTTTCACGGTAGTTTCAAGGGAGTTTATCTGTTGTAGCTTTAGCGTTAGCCACGTGAGCTCGCGTCCTTCTGTTCCTCATGACAATGTAAAAAGAACCGTTCACATTAGAACCGATACCAGTACTTTTATATACATAAATATTAATGTGTTTAATAATGAAACCTCACAATAATGTCGATTTAACATATTTATTTCTCGATGTATAAACTCGCGGCCACCTCCGTTGAGGTGGGAGGAGCGACGGCGCAGCCGTCTGCTGATTGGTCAGTGACCATCGCCACTGTGGACGTGCTGCAATATTTAAATATTTAATCGACCGTAAGCCCTCCTGTTGTTGTTTACATGTGTCGCTATGCTCACTGGTTGTTGTGTTAACAGGTTTATTGAAATGTGGCGCTCCAATGCCCCCTGGTGTTCAGATGAGGTGCAGACGCTTCTTTCGGTAACAGGGGGCGGAGCTTCAGCAGGGGCTCCTCTTGTCGGTAATAGGAGGGGCGGAGCAGACTGAAGAGGAACCGCAGCTATTGATGCGTTTAGGTAGCGAAACATGGTACCATTTGGTTTTACGTGAATCGGTACTCCGTAGTACCGTGGTTCCTCTAGCCCAGGTAATACGGCACCGTGGACCTTCTCATGCAATCCCATGTGAAGTGTTGCAGTTGGAGTAGAAGTGTCTGAAGTGTGGCCGGCGGTGCAGGACTTCGCCCTCCTGGGTTCTGGATCAGCGTAGCGGGGCACCACCGCCTATACAAGTACTGGATTTGGTTCCGTCCCAAGTTTTACTATTATGTTGAACTTTAAGCGCCGGTTGAGTGTGACTTACCGTGATGTGTTTGCTTCTTCTGACCTGGTTAATTTTAGTGAAAGGAGACATCACAGTTTATGAGCCGTGTGTGTGTGTGTGTGTGTGTGTGTGTGTGTGTGTGTGTGTGTGTGTGTGTGTGTGTGTGTGTGTGTGTGTGTGTGTGTGTGTGTGTGTGTGTGTGTGTGTGTGTGTGTGTGTGTGTGTGTGTGTGTGTGTGTGTGTGTGTGTGTGTGTGTGTGTTCAGCATCGTGAATTCATTATGGAGTTTCATGCAATTATTCAACTGACAGCTTTGATTACAAGACTGTGGAGTCTGCATTGCATGTGAAAACACACACACACACACACACACACACACACACACACACACACACACACACACACACACACACACACTCTCAGCTGTTTGTCTCCACATCAACTCGTCATCATGAAGCATTTTATCATCATTTATTGAACAGAAATAATAAAAGCAGTGACTTTCAGCTGAATGTGTGAGTGTGCGTGTGCGTGTGCGTGTGCGCGTGTGTGTGTGTGTGTGTGTGTGTGTGTGTGTGTGTGTGTGTGTGTGTGTGTGTGTGTGTGTGTGTGTGTGTGTGTGTGTGTGTGTAGTTGTGAAATCATGTTTTGTTTTTCATCCACTCGTCCTCAAATATCAATGGAGCATCAAGCGTGGCACAAAATGCCGTTTTCATTCATCGGCTTTATTTAATTTTCAATGGATGAGCTGAAACGTGGTGGTGTAACTGGTGGAGGGACCAGACCTGGCCGGGGGCGGGGCTTGTGCTTGTCCCTGTCGAAAACGTCACACACAATATGAACTACGGCAACTCTACATGGACAAACTACGGGATGGATGGACGGATAGATAGATAGATAGATAGATAGATAGATAGATAGATAGATAGATAGATAGATAGATAGATAGATAGATAATATAATACACATGAAAGAAAAAACAAAATACAACAAGTACACATACATAATCAAATAGGTTACGTTGAGGAAAAGTGCTTGATGCTCAAAAAAGCACTTGGAAAGTACTTGGAAGGGAAAAGTAAAAGGAAGAGGGGAAAAAAGACGGACACTTCATGGGAATCAGACCAAGCTTCACCAGACACCTTCAGTTGCTACACCCTCCTGAAGTTAAACCAGACTGATCGCTGCCACTTCGGGACATTCAGAGTCATGAAGCCACTTGCAGCGTCCTTTTCACCTTTTCACCTCACGCAGCCACGTTAGCTTTCCAACGAAGCTAACTGTGAAAGCTAACGTTAGCTCCTTAAAAAATAAACTTCATTTATCAAAACTGACTTTTTGTCCTCCGCCTCACGCTTCCACGACAACAAAGCCGCAAGGAGTCACGGTCGGCTGGCAGAGCGCCGTCTCCCGGTCGGAAATGCTGCAGGTTTGATTCCCATTTCCCTCCCGTGTCCTTGGGCAAGACACCCAACCCCCCCAAACTGCTCCCAGTGGAGTGACGGCGCCTCGCACGGTGCTTCGCCTCCATTGGAGTGTGAGTGTGTGTGCGAATGGGTGAATGTGATGGACTACTAGTGGTCAACATGAAATCTACGTCGTCGTCGTGAAACTTTACTGGAAAGAAAACGTGAGAACTCTTTTTTTGACCAGCGTGGGACTTCCTCCGGTTTAGCACCTCGTGTTTCAGACGTCCATGTGAGTCTGCAGGAGTCGAGATGTGAAGTGGAGTCAGCGGAGAGTCAGGAGATGTTTCCTTTCTCCTCCTGAAGCTGCAGGGCGGCAGGAGATGAATGGCCTCCTTCTTATCTCCCCGTTTGCAGCGTCTCTCGTTCACTGTGTTTTCTTTTAACCCCGTTGCTTTTCCTCTTAATCTGGGAGCGACTTTGTAAAGATTTGCCGCGGCTTTGTGCCGCTTGTGCACATTCCTCATCTGACACATTTTAGTCATTGAGTCAATTCGGGTTGTTTGCGCGCTTGTGGAGCAGGAAGGTTTTGTCCAAACGCCGAATGTGCAGGAGGCTGATCGGTTCCTGTTTGTGTGTGTGTGTGTTTGGCGCAGACGACGGGTCGTACCATCGACAGCCGCCGGCAGACGACGGGTCGTACCATCGACAGCCGCCGGCAGACGACGGGTCGTACCATCGGCAGCAGCAGACAGACGACGGGTCGTACCATCGGCAGCAGCAAAAAGACGACGGGTCATACCATCGGAAGCAGGAGACAGACGACGGGTCATACCATCGGAAGCAGGAGACAGACGACGGGTCGTACCATCGGAAGCAGCAGACAGACGACGGGTCGTACCATCGGAAGCAGCAAAAAGACGACGGGTCATACCATCGGAAGCAGGAGATAGACGACGGGTCGTACCATCGACAGCAGCAGACAGACGACGGGTCGTACCATCGGAAGCAGGAGAGAGACGACGGGTCGTACCATCGGAAGCAGGAGATTGACGACGGGTCGTACCATCGACAGCCGCCGGCAGACGACGGGTCGTACCATCGGAAGCAGGAGACAGACGACGGGTCGTACCATCGACAGCCGCCTCCCCCTGCGTCGTCCAGACCCCCCGCCGTGCCGGAGGAGCGCAGGAAGAGCCACATCCCCGAGGAGTTCGCAGGCCTCCTCCATGGATCGTCCCCGGCCTGCGACCCCCCCCGACACGCCCTACCACCTCTACAGCCCCAAACCCGTCAAGTGCCCCCCCCCAGAGGGGCCGGGCGGCCTGCCGCAGACCCCCGACTCCAGCGTCGTGAT
This sequence comes from Blennius ocellaris, assembly GCF_963422515.1. Taxonomy (NCBI): domain Eukaryota; kingdom Metazoa; phylum Chordata; class Actinopteri; order Blenniiformes; family Blenniidae; genus Blennius; species Blennius ocellaris. The sequence continues at coordinate 2,345,177 of NC_137671.1, forward strand.
CGGCGCCGGATCCACCCGCATCTTCCCCCGGAGCGACCCGCCCCCCCCCACCAGGCCGGCCGGCGAGAAGCCGCAGGTGGTCTACCGGACCGTCTTCCACACCAGAGTCAACCAGGACCAGGGTCCAGGTCCGGATCGGACCAGCGAGCAGCCGGACCGGACCCGTGGATGGTCCACGCTGGGCCGCCCCCCATCCTGCTCCCGGGCTCAGAACGGGGAGGCCCCCGAGCCGCGGGGGGTCCAGACCGGGTACGAGGAGAGGGCCTGCACCCTGGGTAGGATGAGGTCCGTCCCGCGCAGCGTTCTGGACCTGCAGCGGTCCAAGTCCCTGTCCAAGTCCGACTCCAACCTGGTGGCCGGGTCACCTGTACAGGTAACCTCACGCTGGGGGGGGGGGGGGCTAAGGTGACGGGGGGGTGTAGACCTTTCCAGAACGTTTCCGTGTCAACGGGAAACTTTCCTCTCAGTTTGAGGAGAAACGAGTTCAAACGAACTTTCAGTGAAACGCCAGCAGTTTGATCAGATAATCTGTAATCCCAGGATCCAGCTCAGCCCGTTGGGGGGGGGGGGGGGGTGGGGGGGGCTCCATGTGGGCCACAGCGTTCCTCGTCTGATCAGCCCTTCGTTAATAAATCAGGAGACGAATCCAGAATCCGTTTGATGAAAATATTCCGCCGCGGATGAAACTTTGATGAGCTCTGAACGACTTCCCTCCACTTCTCGTTCTACTTCTTTCCAAACTCTGCCGGTTGAAAACAAACATTTTTTGTGTGTGTGTGTGTGTGTGTTCAGGAGGATCACAGCTGGGGGTCTGGATCTCGAGGGCCAGGTCCCGGGAGTCCCGGCCCGGGAGGAGACGTGACCCCCGGGGGCCGGCTGGAGAGGACGCCGTCCTTCACCGCCGAGTGGGAGGAGGTGAGGACGTCTGGAAAGAGTTTTTTTTTTTGCAGGAAGTTGGTAAAAATACATAGAAACCAATGGATGAATCCGTGCAGACAGAAACAAACTTCACCCAACTTTCGTTGGCGAAGCTGGAAAGTGAACGTTTAAACTGAGAGTTTGATTTTATCAAAATAAAATAACATACAATCAAAGTCCAGCTCAAGTTGGACCTAAAGTAATCGATTACAAATTCTCCAATTACTTCAATATTGTTTTCGTCACGTCGACAGTGTAGGAGATTCTAACTTCTCGTCTGATTGATATAAGTCGCTCTTCTTTTTTTAAAAAGTTGACGTAATGATTGAATATCACCTAAACCGGGGGTTGAAGTAATAAAATACAATTCCTCTAATTCCTCTAATGTGCTGGAAGAAAACCGCATAAGAATTCAATCCAAACGCTGCCTTCAAGGTGCAACTTAACATGTCGGAGATTACAGTGATGATGATGATGATGATGATGATTAAAATCAGCTGACCCTAAGGGTTAATGTTTAAAAGTACTTTTACTTACAATAGAATGGACATTTATCTCCATAGTTTTATTCACAAAATCAACAGTTATCAAAGTGACTTTACTGAGTCACAATGTAAAGATTTGATCATTTCAGGCTTTAA
>NC_137671.1:2349235-2411735 GCF_963422515.1 Blennius ocellaris
CACACACACACACACATACACACGCGGCTGGCTCTGTGAAGAAAATGCATGGAATATTTTTTTATTTTCAGTTTTTTTTGCATCCGCATCTGCAGAAACTGTGTGAACCACCTGTAGCCTGCAGATCATTGCCACACTCTGCCGCTCTGCGCTCCACCCTGCGCTCTGCCGCCCCGGCGTTCTACCCTATGCTCTGCCGCCCGGCGCTCTGCCGCCCGGCGCCCTGCCGCCCCGGCGCTCCATCAGGGGCTCCCTGCTTCTGTGGAGTGACGTAGAAGGAGAAAGTCTCCGTGGTGTTTAGCAGAATGTGCTGATTCCTGGACAGTGAAGGAGGGATGGAGGGTGAGAGAGATGGAGGATGGAGGGTGAGAGAGAGAGAGGGAGTGTGAGAGGGATAGAGGATGGAGGAATGGAGGGTGAGAGGAGAGATGGAGGAGATGTGATGAAGCTAAACAAGAGAAACTGCAGCAGGGAAACGGAGGATGGAGCTCAGAGATGCTGACTGCAGGAGTTTCTCCTGTGGGGGGGTGGGGGGGCTCTAGGTGTTTGGATTCTCCCGTGGGGGGGGGGGGGGGGGGGGGCTCTAGGTGTTTGGATTCTCCTGTGGGGGGGGGGGGGGCTCTAGGTGTTTGGGTTCTCGGTGCTCTAATACTAATTAATGTGGAGTTATTAACCATTTATTTCAATCTAACCTTCACAGTGTGTGTGTGTGTGTGTGTGTGTGTGTGTGTGTGTGTGTGTGTGTGTGTGTGTGTGTTCGCTCACTGTGACCTGGACCCTCAGTTGCCGCGGCAACGCGATGAACTCAGAGGATTTCTCTGCTTTATTTTCTGTTTCTTCCACACGTGGTCACTGTTTATCTGGCTGGCAGCCGCTTCCTGCCTCACCATCCCTCCATCCCTCATCCCTCCATCCATCCCTCCATCCCTCATCCCTCCATCCATCCCTCCATCCCTCATTCATCCCCACATCCCTCCACCCATCCCTCCACCCATCACCTCACACTCGTCCCCAGGCAGAGCTGCAGCACAGCCATATATATATATATATATATATATATATATATATATATATATATATATATATATATATATATATATATATATATATATATATATATATATATATACACACATTGTGTACACATTAAACATGTACACATTAAACACTATGTACACATTAAACACTGTGGACACATTAAACACTGTGGACACATTAAACACTATGTACACATTAAACATGTACACATTAAACACTATGTACACATTAAACACTATGTACACATTAAACACTGTGGACACATTAAACACTGTGGACACATTAAACATGTACACATTAAACACTATGTACACATTAAACACTGTGGACACATTAAACACTGTGGACACATTAAACACTATGTACACATTAAACATGTACACATTAAACACTATGTACACATTAAACACTATGTACACATTAAACACTGTGGACACATTAAACACTATGTACACATTAAACATGTACACATTAAACACTATGTACACATTAAACACTGTGGACACATTAAACACTGTGGACACATTAAACACTATGTACACATTAAACACTATGTACACATTAAACACTGTGGACACATTAAACACTGTGGACACATTAAACACTATGTACACATTAAACACTGTGGACACATTAAACACTGTGGACACATTAAACACTGTGGACACATTAAACACTGTGGACACATTAAACACTATGTACACATTAAACACTATGTACACATTAAACACTGTGGACACATTAAACACTATGTACACATTAAACATGTACACATTAAACACTGTGTACACATTAAACACTGTGTACACATTAAACACTATGTACACATTAAACACTGTGGACACATTAAACACTGTGGACACATTAAACACTATGTACACATTAAACACTGTGGACACATTAAACACTGTGTACACATTAAACACTGTGTACACATTAAACACTGTGGACACATTAAACATGTACACATTAAACACTGTGTACACATTAAACACTATGTACACATTAAACACTGTGGACACATTAAACACTATGTACACATTAAACACTGTGGACACATTAAACACTATGTACACATTAAACACTGTGGACACATTAAACACTGTGGACACATTAAACACTATGTACACATTAAACACTGTGGACACATTAAACACTATGTACACATTAAACATGTACACATTAAACACTGTGGACACATTAAACACTATGTACACATTAAACACTGTGGACACATTAAACACTATGTACACATTAAACATGTACACATTAAACACTATGTACACATTAAACACTGTGTACACATTAAACACTGTGGACACATTAAACACTGTGGACACATTAAACACTGTGTACACATTAAACACTGTGTACACATTAAACACTGTGGACACATTAAACATGTACACATTAAACACTGTGTACACATTAAACACTGTGTACACATTAAACACTGTGTACACATTAAACACTGTGTACACATTAAACATGTACACATTAAACACTGTGTACACATTAAACATGTACACATTAAACACTGTGTACACATTAAACACTGTGTACACATTAAACACTGTGTACACATTAAACATGTACACATTAAACACTGTGGACACATTAAACATGTACACATTAAACACTGTGGACACATTAAACATGTACACATTAAACATGTACACATTAAACACTGTGTACACAGTATTGTACACACACTATTCTGCTGTTTCTTATATTACTCTGTTACACCGCTTGCTCCTTTATTCAGGTGAAACAAATATCTTTACAACATGAAACTGTGAGAAACTGTTTGAAAAGAAAAGAGATACGTCATTAATGTCAGAGGATTCTTTAAGACGACATTAAACGAACATTAAACATTAATTCTGTCCAGAAAACATTCTACTGCTTGTAAACATGCAAATAACCAGGGGGGGAATTCCTTCCCAGAATGACCGAGCAGTGTTTTGTAAAAACACACCAATCTGTCCAGTGTTGGTCAGGTTACTCGGAAATAGTTTCTGATTACTTTCCTGAGAATGTAATCCAGTTACTTTACTGATTATTTATTAATTAAGTAATTAGTTACTTGAGTTAGTTAGCTAAATTAAATCCAACAGTGTCTGACTTGGATTTAAATTATTGAACATTTAAACCTATTTTGTTCACATGGCGCCGTATTTTACTGAAATAAAGCAAGTTTTTCTTCTATTAACCCGTTTTTTCATATTACAGCATGCAAAATAAAAAAGCATGGTGTGTGTGTGTTTGAGATGTTTACCTCCTCTCTTCATCCCTCCTTCTTGTAATTATTACCCATCTCTCTCTCTCTCTCTCTCTCTCTCTCTCTCTCTCTCTCTCTCTCTCTCTCTCTCTCTCCGTCCCTCCAGAGGAGAAATGATTTATATCTCTTTTATTTCCTCCTATTGGATTAATTAGAGTTGAAAAGTGAAAAGCACCGTAACACCTGGTGTTATGGATCTTGTGGAGACCTGGTGTTATGGATCTTGTGGAGACCTGGTGTTATGGATCTTGTGGAGACCTGGTGTTATGGATCTTGAGTGTCCCGTGCTGCCTGGTGTAATGGATCTTGAGGAGACCTGGTGTTATGGATCTTGTGGAGACCTGGTGTTATGGATCTTGTGGTGACCTGGTGTTATGGATCTTGTGGCGACCTGGTGTTATGGATCTTGTGGAGACCTGGTGTTATGGATCTTGTGGAGACCTGGTGTTATGGATCTTGTGGCGACCTGGTGTTATGGATCTTGTGGAGACCTGGTGTTATGGATCTTGTGGAGACCTGGTGTTATGGATCTTGTGGAGACCTGGTGTTATGGATCTTGTGGAGACCTGGTGTTATGGATCTTGTGGAGACCTAGTGTTATGGATCTTATGGAAGCCTTGGTGGTATTCCAGAAAGGAGCTTCAACAATCTCTGAGTTTCTCCCTGAACTCTGAGTCGACTGACTCTGAGACGGGAAATTCAGAGTTTCTGGTTCCAGAACAGCTGATCTGAATTAGTCCAATCAACTCAGAGTATGTGAACCTTGAGTTAAGAGCGTGTGCAATAACAGTAAAAAAAAAACATCATCAGTGGAGCCTCGATATCACCAGTAACTATGGCAACAGACCCAAAACCCAGTTATTGTAAAGGTCCCGGCGGTGCAGCAGCAGAGAGACGACTGGAGGAAACTGCTGCCAGAGTCCATGCATGTGTTTGAAAGCATTAATCCACTGACTTAACATTGAATTTAAGATCACAGCACACAGGTTGAAATAATAAATAAGCTCAAATCTGAATATAATTTAGGTTCAATCCAACAGGAGGAAGTCGGCTTTGAAGCAGCTAAAAATGAAATATAAAAATGTATTTCAGAAAAAAAGGCTTATATGTATATATGCTCTGATTGTACCTCATTTTGATTTAAATTTTAGCATTTGAATTGATGTTGATTTTTAAATTACTTTTAAATTGTAATTTAAACCACTAACAAAATGTTGTTTAAACTCGTCCTCTGCTAGTATCCTACCTGGTAGATTAACACAGTGTTTAGACATTTTTATTAAAGTGGAGTCAATTAAAATGTGATGACGTGTACATCAACACTATTAAATTAAGAAAATACACACACACACACACAAAATAATGCTGTGTATAAAATGTGCCAGTAGAAACTCAGGGTTTCCTCTACTAAACCTGCTCCAGGTGGGAGGAGCCAGTAGAAACTCAGGGTTTCTTTCTACTAAACCTGCTCCAGGTGAGAGGAGCCAGTAGAAACTCAGGGTTTCCTCTACTAAACCTGCTCCAGGTGGGAGGAGCCAGTAGAAACTCAGGGTTTCTTTCTACTAAACCTGCTCCAGGTGAGAGGAGCCAGTAGAAATTCAGGGTTTCCTCTACTAAAACTGCTTCAGGGGGGAGGAGCCAGTAGAAACTCAGGGTTTCCTCTACTAAACCTGCTTCAGGGGGGAGGAGCCAGTAGAAACTCAGGGTTTCCTCTACTAAACCTGCTCCAGGTGAGAGAACCCAGTAGAAACTCAGAGTTTCCTCTGCTAAACCTGCCAGCAGGTTCAGTTCACAGAGTCTGTTTCCATGGCAACTGAACCTGAGCTTAATTCAGCTCTTTTTGGAATGGAAAACTCAGAGTTTCCTTCTTTTCAGGGTTAACTTACTCTGAGTTTTCACATAACCCACTTTCTGGTGTTGTGGATCTTGAGTGAGAATCAGACTTTCACTCTGCTGGTTGGAGCTTCTCAGCTTTACTCACAAACATCTCTTATCCTCTTATCCTCTTATATCTCTTTACTCTCGGTCCTATTCTGGCCTTCATGACCTAAACTGGGTATGAATGTTTGGTTACAGCGCTTTATGAACGAGATGTTTTCTCCTACACACACTCACAGGGGCGTCGTTTGCTTGTGAAGCTTCACCACTTCCGAGTGTTGATATAATTAATGAAGGTGTGAACTAACTGAGGGGGGTCATTTCAAAAATAGCAGCAACATATAAAATCCTGTGTATTTAATTAGCTGTTGTTGCTGATAAAAAAAACAAACACACTGAGACACTTTTGACATTTTTGTAGTTTGTATTCATGATCTGGTGATTGTTACCGTTCAAGCAGAATGTATTCCAGCGACATTTGAATTCTGCATTTTGCTGTGGCAGTTTGAGAATCCGGCCTCATTCCGGCCCACATGTTGGCGAGCGGCTCAGTTTACAGGGAATCGATGGTTATCTGGCGGCGGCGGCGCTCGGTGAGCCCAGGACAGTCATCTCTGGCTCGTCTCAGAACCAACACTTGATTTAACTGGGTCAGATGCAGACGCTCTTCACGCTCCAGCATCCTGCTATAAACTGAGTCTGAGGCTTCAGGTTGCTGGTTCTGTTTGGTGTCGACGTCCATGTGTCTCCTGTAGAGTCGCTTCTAGGTTCCGCTACGAGTTTCATGAGGCAAGAAATCAAATCTTACCTTTGTTTTCATCTCAAGTTCAATGACTTTATTCTCTCTCTGTATTTAATGTGAACCTTTTTTAATCCTTATTCATCCATTTCTTACTTTAGTTCTTTCACGCTAATGCTATATTGACTTATGTCAACTCGGGATTTGTTGTTCCATCTTGTCTAATTTCATGTTATTTTCATTTATGTCATCTTGCATTTTACTTTTCTCGTTTCATTTCATGTCATTTCCTCCTATTTTATCATACTAAAGTTTAAAAAAAGAGACTCATACTGTATATTTCCTCAAATTATAAACAGTTTCATCCCGTACTCTGTGTACTACCACAAACACTTTCAAATGTAGATTCAGAGGTTATTTTATCAAGACTTTACTGACGGAGTAAAATTCGGTCTTTCTTTGTTCTCTACATCTTTGGGAACGGAGGTGCTCTTCTATTAGGAACTATACGGTACCTGGATTTGTGCATATTTGCATTATTCATTTTGTTAGTAAATTTTCACAAAGCTAAATAAAACTTGAAATCAAGTTCTTGATTTCACTCATTCTTTCTCTGTTTTGCATGAAAACGTGCGAGAACAACGAGCCGGTACATTTTCATTGGCGCTACGTAAAGCTAGCGATTGCGCGGCGCTTCAGCTCCAGGACCAGACTTCCTGTGTGGACGACGTGATGTCGCTCCTCTGAACTGGTGCAGGAGAGACGACAGTCGACTCGAACACACACTAACCCTCGGCTTTGTTCGGTCTGTTTTCAGGGCAGTAACGTGGTGGAGGACCAGGACCTGCTGGAGATCGGAATCCTCAACTCCGCCCACAGACAGCGCCTCCTGCAGGCCATCCGGCTGCTGCCGCGGGTCAGTGCTCGCAGACTTCACCTCTCTCTAGCTTGTTGCACCCGTCAGCGTTGTTATGGCCGCAGCATGTCGTGGCCATAACACCCCCCCCCCCCCCCCCCCCCCCACCCGGGGGGCGCCAGGTGCTTTTCCCACCTGAAAGAACTCCGGATTAAAAAGACAGGAAGTGGAGGGCGACGTTACTGATGAATTCGCTGACACACTACGACGTTGCCGCGTTTCCCGAACGGGAATCGGAGACGAGCCGCGATGTTCGGCCGAGCTCGTCCGCAAAGTCACACGATATAAGCGACGATTCGCCAGATCGAATCTAAGTCGTCAAACTGCGTCGGTGCATGTTGTCACTTGTCAGGTAGGACGCTGCTCCAACACGCTACGCAGGTCGACTGGACTCGCCTGTCAGAAGTCGTTTCGCCTCACGGAGACAAACTGACCTGAGCACAGCTCGCGCTATCGACACGCTCTTTTCAGGGGAAGTCGTTCTGAGGAAGCCAGTTGGATCAGAGCCAAAACGTCGTCCACGTCCAGTCCGCCTCGTTTCCCTCACTTTAATAAGCCTCCTGCCTTGAACAACCTGACGACCTGCAGACCTTTCAAACGCTGCAGGAGCTTGAAAACGGCCCGAGCGGAAGAAAGCGTGTGAGAAACGGATGAAACGTCTTCCTCACAGTCTGATGAGTTTATCATCAAATTCCCTGCAACGTCTTGATCTGAGAGGTTTGAGACTCTGGGTTTTTCCTCCACCGAGACTTTCACTCAAACATTCAGCTCAGTGTTTGAAGGCAAATCGATGCCAAATCCTGCCAGAGTTCAAAAGCCGATGAAACGATTCTGGTCGTCCGGCGGGGGAGAACGTTGGAGGTCTCAGAGAGAACGTCCAGGTGGAACGTAAAGGAATCATTTTGTTCATCTCAACGTCGAGGACAGACGTTGTTTTTAATTTCTTGAATGTGTTTTGTACCGCGTCTCTCTTTGGTCTGTGAAGGGGGTTTTAGTCAGAACCATAGAAATCTGCTTTAAAATCTTATTTGCAGCAGAAAACAACAAACGTCAAATGGAAAATTTAAATCCATTGTTTAAATCCCTTCAAGGCCAAAGACAGACTTGTGGGAAACTTCATGTATTGTGGAGAGGAAAGAGAGGGAGGATGGAGAGAATAGAGGGAAGGCTGGAGAGACAAGGGAGAAAGGATGGAGAGAACAGGGAGGAAGAATGGAGATAATAGAGAGGAAGGATGGCAGATTAGAGAGGAAAGATGGAGAGAAAAGGGAGGAAGGATGACAGAATAGAGAGGAAGGATGGAGAGAAAAGGGAGGAAGGATGAGAGAATAGAGAGGAAGGATGGAGAGAACAGGGAGGAAGGATGAGAGAATAGAGAGGAAGGATGGAGAGAAAATGGAGGAAGGATGAGAGAATAGAGAGGAAGGATGGAGAGAACAGGGAAGAAGGATGAGAGAATAGAGAGGAAGGATGGAGAGAACAGGGAGGAAGGATGGAGAAAAGGAGGTTTGATCCTCCCATCACCACTAAACTTCTGACTGCAGAAGAGGAAACAATTTCTCTCTCTCTCTCTCTCTCTCTCTCTCTCTCTGATCGGACTCTCAAGCTGTGAGTGTCTCTGGTTTGTCAGTTTGCACTGAGATCAATAAGTGGGCGTGGCCTGGCTCTGGGTGGGCGGGGCCAGAAGGTGGCCGCTGCACATGTCTCATGAAGCCGGTGTGGAAAACAGTGATTCAGTGAAGCAGCAGCAGCAGCAAAGAGAAGAGCTGAGCTGTTACATAAGAGCAGATGTTGTCGCTGCGCCAAACGGCAAAACAACACGGCCGGCCAATCACAGCACCGGGACGAGAACGAGAGGAGAATAACAACGTCGCCTCACAAGACGATCGGCTCCACCGTCAACGTCCCTCTGATCTGTACAAGTAAAATACTGCAACTCAGTAGAGTAATAACAACGACGACAGACCGTCAGTTGTCAGAAAATATAAGCCCTGATTTTTACTTCCTTCCCTTTAACTTTCCTCATTGTTCTCACATAAAGAGCCAAAACACCATGAAACAGCTCGTTTATTCAGTAACAACAAAGAAACATCAAACGGAAGAAGATCAAAATGTTGAGTGTGAAGATCAACTTATTGTACATAATATATTAGTACATAATATAAGTGGAGCTTCTGCATCTGAAGTAACAGAAACAAGAACAACAACAAAAACGAGAATTTTACTAGCAGTTCGTAAAAAATCTATTGACATGCCCTTGTTCAATTTGTTTATCATTCATTTGAAAGCGGGTTTGACTGTTAGTGTCCTCGTTTCCAAATGTGACGTGTTTAGTCTTTGTCACATTCATTGAACGTTGGTCGTTACGGAGCCGTCTTTTTAAAACGCTGAGCTCTTTTTCTACAGCGTCTATGAACACATGCAGGTCTAGAGACTCGTGTCATCAGCGTATAATATACGATTAACTTTTTCCATAATATTACACACATCGTTGGGTATAGAGCCTTGTGGAACTCCATGTGTCATGGTCTCTTTGTTGGAGTAGTACCCCTGACACCATACCTCTGAAGAGTACCGTGTGGTCTGTCGTGTCAAAGGCCTTGCTTCAGTCAACGGAGTATTTCCCACAGTATTTCCTGTGTTTTCCTGAGCAGGAGCCACGGCGGCCATCGGGGAAGACCTGTCTGATCAAACCCTACTGACTGTCAGTGACAAACTGCTTTTGGAACATTTTAGAAAAGTGTGGAAGGAGGGAGTTAGAAAAGAGATGTCTGTTACCACTTTTGCGAATAGGGATTACTTTTGCCGTTTTTATTTCAGATGTAAAAATACCGGTGAGGAGTAGCTGATTTCAATTACATGTAAAGGGTAGTGCTATGTCATTAATGATGTCCTTTACCGTCATCGTGTCTATATCACAGAGCAGCTTGTTTAAATTCTCAATCATATCGTACGTTTGGAGGACGACGTCCGTTTTCACGGCAACAGCAGAAACAGTCGGGCTGCTAGCTGGCGCTGTTGTCTGTTTGTGTCAACTGAGCAGGTGTGGAGCGACGAGTTTCTACGGCCATGATGCACAAGACGAGGAGCAGCGTTTCCATGTTCAGCAGCTCATTTGAATATTTCAAGTGTCCGGCTATCGTGAAAATAGACACCATGAAGGTTTTCACCGGCAGTGGTTGTTGTGTGAACGGGGCGGAGTCATGCTTCTCCCTCAAATGACAGTTCGCCGTCTCGATGCTGTCGTGAATGTTGTGTGACGGTGTTGACGGTGTTGACGGTGTTGACGGTTGCGGTGTGGCAGGACCGTGAAATAGTCTTAAAGCAGCCGTCGCCGATCCCGCCGAGGCTCCATTTCCTCGCTGATTCCACCGATTGTGTCGACTGACCAGAATCAGCATGTGGCTCCGACAGACCGAACGTTTCCTCCTCGACAGGCGTCACCCTGCAGCTCCCGGGCAGATTGTGCCGACGCTGCGTTTCCTCACCTGAGACGGCCTGTACTCAGAGACAGGAAGTTCGCGTCAGAGAGAAGAGCAGCTTCAGCTTGAACTCCCCCTCACCAGGCCCGGCTGTAGGCATTAGAGGAGGACGACCAGAAAACAAGACACGGAAGAGAAGATGCAAAAAAGTAAAAACTAGAGCTACACCCGGTGGATACAGACTTTCACCAAGGGAAAATTTAAATAAAGATGAAATAAAACATATATAAAACTAGATGATCTGCATTTCCCAAGGCAAATGCATGATAGTGTGAATGCAAACTGTAATGCTTTTTGCTGCCTGCCTGCGGCAGGTAGACTGGAATGCTTTGACAAAGTGGAAAAAAGTTGAAAAAGTTTCAATAAGTTGAACTAGTTTCAAAAAGTTGAACAAGTTTCAAAAAGTTGAACAAGTTTCAAACAGTTGAAAAAGTGTCAAACAGTTGAAAAAGTGTCAGTTGTAAAAGTTTCGAAAAGTTGAAAAAGTTTCAAAAAGTTGCACAAGTTACTAAAAGTTGAAACAGTTGAACAGTTTAAAAGTCGAATGGTTGAAATCGGTTAAGATTTGAAGAAGTTATAGCTAGTTAAAAATTTCTCCATCCGCTAACATTGGAAAAAAAGTGGCACAAAAGTTGAAATATTTTAAAAAGTTGACGAGATTTCAAAAAGCCGGAACATAGCCGGAAAGTGCCGAAAAAGCCGCATGAATGGTGACGAACGGGTGAAGATTGCCAGAGTTTTAGCGATTCGAAAAACGTCCAGAATAAACGGAAACAGAATCTCAAGAGTGTGAATGTCTTGCATTCACACTAACAAATAGAGATGCAACCTACAAGATGTTACCGGAAGTAGAATTTTGTTGTGTGGTGAAGCTCATTTGAAATCAAAGTGTCTGTCCCTCGTCTCGGACCCCACACTTCCCGTCCATCACAGGAGAACTGGCCGTGCCTCTTGAATAAAACTGCAGAGCTTTTCAGTTTGCATTGTGTTTGACTCCCGAACCCCCCAGCGTTCCCAACTAACCCCGTCTCCTGTCGATCTGGACCGAAGGTGCGGCCGGTCGGCTACGATGGCAACAACCCCACGTCGGTGGCCGAGTGGCTGGAGTCTCTGGAGCTGGGCGACTACACCAAGTCCTTCCTCATCAATGGCTACACCTCCATGGAGCTGGTCAAGAAGATCTGGGAGATCGAGCTCATCAACGTAAGTCCCGCCCCCTCCGATCGCCTCGACTGTTAATACCGGATTTGTGTCCGACTGAGCCAAACTGTTTCTATAAATACTGACTAAAGCCTGAGAACACCAGCGAGAATCAATCCAGGGCTGAAAAGAATCCCCTGCTGATGCTCTCATTCAGGAACATTTGCTAAAAAAAAAGTGCTGCCTGGCTGTTTGCGGGCTTTACCTCGTGGCCCATTTGCAAAAGATTTACACCTTAATGCTTTGGAGTGTTGAGAGATTTAATGATTCCGTTATGGAGGTGGAGGAGGTGGAGGAGGTGGAGAGTTTTGGAGGGAATCACATTTCTCTTATTGTTAATTCTGAATTGCATTCGAGTTTTGTCTTTGTCATAATGAATGAATGAATGGTTTATTTCGATTACAGGTACAGTTTAAGTGCAACAGGTGAATTGGTGTGCACAAATGTTTTTTAACGTCATCTGCAGCTGAAATGGATGGAGGCAGAAGCCGAGGCTTATTTTTGCTTCTCCCTTAAAAACTCATGAAGTTCCCCAGGGCACCAGTGATACAAGATAAAGAAGAAAAAAAATGAAAAAACTAAACATAACAGAAGTAATATGGATGAGAGGGGGAAAAAAATACATGCATAACAAAAGTAATACAAGAGAAAAACAAAACGAAAGTAACAGTAATCAAATCTTTTTTCATTGCAACCATCAATTATTTTACTTTTTAATGGTTTTTTTTGAAGCTGTTGTCACTAAGTCCATTCCATAAAATGACACCCAGAAAGGAAACACATCTATATGTAACTTGGGTTCTCATGCTACTACGTATCAATGGTATTATGGTCTGTAGACTTCTTACTCTTAAACGTTTGGACCACTTCTGACACGTCACTCTCACAGACTCCACCAAGGAACATTGAACTGTTACTGCTGCATACTGAGTCATAATGATGGTCTACATCCCTTGTTTCTTTTGCTAAGTTTGGGCCGATATTTACAAACAAAATGTAAAAGCATTTGCAAATTCTTGAGGATTTTCAGTAACTGAATAACTGTTATTTATAAAATATGTTGAGTACTCTCCAGGGTCCTTTTATGTTGTTTTTGTGTTTTAATAGCTATTGATCATCATCGTGTTTTATTTCTGTCATCTAATAACTGATGTTGTTCTTATATGTTTTGTACTTGTCCTCCTTATCTTTGTTCTTTGTATGATAAATTCCCTTTAGACCATATTTTTTTAAAGCTTTTTTTTTAACCCTTCCGTGGTCCATGGTTTTTCCGACTCTTTAGGAACCGCAACTCTGACACGGTGGCGTGTGCCAGAGATCGTTCTGCTGCTGGTCGTCCTGGTGTGCTGGGTGTGTTGGCTATCGAGCTATCGAGCTATCGGGCGTGTTGGCTTTCAAGCTATCGGGCTTGTTGGCTATCGAGCTACCGGGCATGTTGGCTATCAAGCTATCAGGCATGTTGGCTATCAAGCTATCGGACATGTTGGCTATCAAGCTATCGGACATGTTGGCTATCAAGCTATCGGACATGTTGGCTATCAAGCTATCGGACATGTTGGCTTTCAAGTTATCGGGCAGGTTGGCTATCAAGCTGTCGGACATGTTGGCTATCAAGCTATCGGACATGTTGGCTATCGAGCTATCGGGCGTGTTGGCTATCAAGCTGTCGGACATGTTGGCTATCAAGCTGTCGTACATGTTGGCTATCAAGCTATCGTACATGTTGCCTATTGAGCTATCGGACATGTTGGCTATCGAGCTATCAGAAATGTTGGCTATCGAGCTATCAGGCGTATTGGCTATCAAGCTATCAGGCATGTTGGCTATTGAGCTATCAGGCATGTTGGCTATCGAGCTATCGGACATGTTGGCTATCGAGCTATCAAGTGTATTGGCTATCAAGCTATCGGACATGTTAGCTATCGAGCTATCGGACATGTTGGCTATCAAGCTATCGGGCGTGTTGGCTATCGAGCTATCGGGCGTGTTGGCTATCGCGCTATCGGGCATGCTGGCTATCGAGCTATCGGGTGTATTGGCTATCGAGCTATCAGGCATGTTGGCTATCGAGCTATCAGGCATGTTGGCTATTGAGCTATCGGGCGTGTTGGCTATCGAGCTATCAGGCATGTTGGCTATCGAGCTATCAGGCGTGTTGGCTATCGAGCTATCAAGCATGTTGGCTATCGAGCTATCAGGCGTGTTGGCTATTGAGCTATCAAGCATGTTGGCTATCGAGCTATCAAGCATGTTGGCAATCGAGCTATCAAGCATGTTGGCTATCGAGCTATCAGGCGTGTTGGCTATTGAGCTATCAGGCGTGTTGGCTATCGAGCTATCAGGCACGTTGGCTATCGAGCGTGCCAGCGTCCTGTTGCCGTGTGCGCTGGCTTGCCGGTGTTTTGGCGGCTATGCTGGCACACTTCCTGCTCCGGCTCCGGACCGTGATGTTCCAGGATGTGTTCAGGTCCGGTGCTCCAGATCCCAGACTCTGTGGCTCGTTGTCGGCATGCTGGTCAGGCTCTTGGCCGATGCCACCGGGCGCCGGGGGAACAAACCGGGCAGACTCCGTCGTCTGCTGTTTGATAATAATCCTGGTGGAGAAAAAAATGCTTGTTGATGTCGCTGCTCCTGACCGTGTCCATTCCTCTCCCCTGCTTCAGTCTCCACCAGGCCTTTGGCTCTTCGCGCTAAATCAGGTGAAAGTTCCTCTACGGGAAGCATGCCAAGGCCACACTGAAGAATGCCCATCAGGCATTTCTTCTCATTACGAGCCCAGAATAGAACCAGGACAGAGTTGTTGCTGTTATATCACATTCTTTCTCCTTCATCTACAGCTTTTAGGCCTGTTTGAAATTTGCAGTAAAAAGGGAACTTGAGAGTGTTGCAGCAGCTGAATGCTGATTTCTCTGATGGCAGACGATAACCAGGTTTGACATTTGAGATCTGAAGTTGTCACGAAGTCGGGTAGGTATATGATTCGATCTTCGGTGATGTGAAATCTTCGGGGGGGGGGGGGGGGATTTCCTGCAGCAGCTCCTGTTGCAGTGATGTGCCTCTTTGATATCGTGATGGTAACAGAATCACGGTTGATTGCAGAGGGCGTCCGGCCGCCTGATTTCAATGAGCGACGGTTTTCTTCCTTCCCAGCTGAGGGTGAAGTGATGAGTGATCAGCTGGAGGAGGTGGAGAGGGAGTTACATAATCACGTGGGATGCAAGATGTTTCACAGCAGCGGGGATACCGCCCACATGCTGTGTGCGTGTCTGTGTGTGTGGGTGTGTGTGTGTGTGTGCGTGCGTGTGTGTGTGTTTCTGAGTGCATATGCACAACAGTAGAAACATGCTCATAAATTTGAATAATGCGCATATTCATCTAAATCTGCAAGCGAAGGTGTTGCGTAGACTCACTCGTATTCGTTTCAAACCGGTCGACCCTTCAGGTCCCCACAAGGGAGGATGAGATACGACGTCCCCACAGGAGGAAGGACTGTTTGTGTGTGTGTGTGTGTGTGTGTGCGTCACGTGTTTCATCCAGAACAGAACATATGTACAGCCTCAGGCAGAAATGATGGAATCACCAGTCATGCAGGATGTTCATACAGTTGTTTCATTTTGTTTAATTCCGCGACCCAACTGTAAGAAACCTCCCAAAGGAAATGGGATTTACATCTAAAAAGCTAAAGGAAAGTCATCGTTAACATCTAAAAAGCTAAAGGAAAGTCATCGTTAACATCTAAAAAGCTAAAGGAAAGTCATCGTTAACATCTAAACAGAGAGACACAAGTTTAAAATGGGCCGAGGAAAAGCAACGGTGGATGACCGTCATTACATCTTCAATAAATGCACATTTTGGACACTTTTCTTCTTCTATCAATTGAAAGGATGTTTGGGGGTCGATGACATCATTTTTTCAAGATGATAATGCATCTTGCCATGGAGCAAAAACTGTGAAGCCTTTTCCTTGAAGAAAGACACATAAGGTCAACGTCTTTGAAGAAAATGTCCCATGACAAGGCTCCAGCCTGCAGAGCTGATCTGGGAACAGCAATCAGAGAAAGTTGGAGGCAGATTGATGAAGAGTTCTGTTTGTCACTTCTTAAGTCCTCAGAGACGGCAGAGCTGTTAGAAACTGGTGTGTTGGAGTGTTTGTTTGTATTTTCCATGATTCCATCATTTTTTCTGCTCTGCTTGATCTAAAAAAAAAACAATTGTTATTGAGTACCACAATTTTTTTTCTGGATTTCTTTTAGTGTCTCTTGAAGCCGGGAAGTTGCCATTTTTAAATCACATTAGTTTTGTGGCATGTCTGTGATCTGCCTTTGCTCTACAAAATAAATCAACTGAATGAACCTCCAGGACCGGTGATTCCATCGTTCTTCCCAGGGCTTGTAGATACGCTGTCATTCTGTACTGCATGTGTAGTTTTATCTTCACTAAAATTCTCAGACAGTCTCTTTCATGTAGTGGCAAACTGAATAATGTGTATTGTGTCTACAGCAGAGGTGTGTGTGTGTGTGTGTGGTCTGACTGGTAAGTGTTTATTCTGATGTGTGTGTGTGGTGTCTCCCTTCATGTTCAGAAGTAAATATAAATAATGTTAATGTCCATCATATTTCCTTGTGTACAGACCCTATTTCCTTTTTTCAGAAGAGTTTGTCCCTACAAGTGATGAGTCTCAGCCCGGTCCCCACAGACTATAAAAAACGTGTATGTGTGTGTAGACGTGAAACGAGAAACACTGATCTTTGCTACTTGTACTGATGTGTTTCGGTGTGTAGCTCTTAAAGCACAATACAAACTGCAGCTTCTCCTCCCTCGCGTGGCGAAACACCTGAAGGAATAAGCTGTGTAGTGATTTTGGATCATGCGAACGGTGTTTTGCAGCTGCAGCGCTGCAATGCAGAGTGTGGCCACTGGAGGCTGCTAGAGTTCCCAGCGTGTGGCTGAGAGCCCTGAGTGTTTTCACGTTGCCCCTGCACGGAGACGTGGGCGTCCATCTGCCTCCGCAACGAAGAACAAATGAGGAGTGACATTTCTCCGTGAAGCTTCCTGGAGAGACACACTGGATGTTCTGTACCATGTGCTGATGTGGATCTCTGACGCATCCAGACCTCCCAGTGGAAACATTCACTCTTCTTTGACAGTTTCCCAGGGACATTTGAAAATAATTAATTATTACATCAAAACACATTTTCAAATCCAAAAAATAGTAAAAAATAAATGCCAATATGTTTCACATCGGTGATTCTCAAATGACTTTCTCTAAAAGTATTAGCTGAAGAGAGGTGCAGGTCACTGAGGGCCACTGGGGGCTAGTGGGGGCCACTGAGGGCAACTGGGAGCTACTGGGGGCTACTGAGGGCTATTGGGGGCAACTGAGGGCTACTAGGTGCGACTGGGGGCCACTGAGGGCAACTGGGAGCTACTGAGGGCTATTGGGGGCAACTGAGGGCTACTCGGTGCTACTGGGGGCTACTAAGTGCTACTGGGGGCCACTGAGGGCTACTCGGTGCTACTGGGGGCTACTAGGTGCTACTGGGGGCCACTGAGGGCTACTGGGTGCTACTCGGTGCTACTGGGGGCTACTAGGTGCTACTGGGGGCCACTGAGGGCTACTGGGTGCTACTGGGGGCCACTGAGGGCCACTGGGAGCTACTGAGGGCTATTGGGGGCTACGGAGGGCTACTCGGTGCTACTGGGGGCTACTAGATGCTACTGGGGGCCACTGAGGGCTACTGAGGGCTACTCGGTGCTACTGGGGGCCACTGAGAGCCACTGGGAGCTACCGAGGGCTATTGGGGGCTACTGAGGGCTACTCGGTGCTACTGGGGGCTACTAGATGCTACTGGGGGCTACTAGGTGCTACTGGGGGCTACTCGGTGCTACTGGGGGCTACTCTGGTGGCTGTGGAGCCTCTGGCTCTATCGTCTCATCACTTCAATGTTCAAGTCACAGAAAAAGAAAATCCATTTCTCAAAAAGCTGCAGACATCGTATCACCTTCATTTTTAATAAAACATGTTATTAACCACTAGAAGATGTTAGTGGCCGCTGGGCCAGCAGGTTAAGATCCCTGGCTGTTGACTGGTTATCAGTACAAAGCGTTTCTCCGTCAGACTTGTGGCTCAGATTCAGAAAACCAATTCCTGCCGGTAGTTAACGTTAACTCCTGCCGGTGACGGCCGCCACGTTTGGTCGTAATCATGGAATCAAGAGTCTTTGCACCGTGAAATGAAAACTCATTAAATCCCAGGTTGACATTATTAAAGGGTAATTAATAATGCATGGCGCTCCATTATTCAGCGATCACACACTGCTTATTGGGAATAATTGGACTTCAGGTTTCAACGACTCACATTTAGAAGCTGGATTTTCTTTCACCTGTCGCTCCGGCTCGTCAACAAACTGCTGCGTCCTGGAGGTTTTCACTCCGAGGGGGTTTATTTGTGTCCCTTTGAAATTACAAAAGCTGCATGCGAGGCTTTGTTCTCCTTCGTCAGCCGTCAGAGTGAAAGTCAAGTGACTTTCTTCCTCCAAACTGTAAGAGTCTCTCTAGGTTTATGTTCATCGGGTTTGTCGTTTCTGTCTGTTTCCATAGCGCTCCAAGTAGAACGGCTCCTCAACAAGGTCCTGGAATCCTGCAACGAGCAACCGAACCACAAAACAAACCTCATCGTGTGTCAACGAGTATTGTGGGAAGAAATATTACATTAACAGAATTGAAAAAGGGAAAAGACTGAGACTGAATATGAATGTCTCTGCAGGACACACACACACACACACACACACACACACACACACACACACACACACACACACACACACACACACACACACACACACACACTCTCTCCCTCCTGCACCAGCACTGGGGATCCACATGGTGGTGCTGCTGCCTCTCACTTCGTTCCTACTGTGCCTGTATAAATACACACAGGAGTGATATTAGGTGCTATTTAAATTCATCTCGTGATTTGTTACATTGTTTTATCAAGTACAAACACAACTGAAGTGTTTTTTAATATTTAAATGCGTATAATAAATAAGAGTTTTTAAAAACTACTCAGTGGTATTGTTTGTCGAGGTAAATTGGCAAGAGAAGGCATTTAGTTTACTTTATTCCTATAAAATATCTGTTTCTCAGAGAAACAGTGCAGAAAAAGAGTGAGATTAAGTTAGATTATATTTTTAGATTATATTATATTTATAGCTACAAACAGTTTTTTAATAGGACGTCAGATTGTGGATGTTTAAGGTTATAAGTCAAACCAGAGGACGTGGTACTCGAGTATCAGGGCAGTTATTTCAAGATGGATCTAAAATTACATAGAAATGTGACTTAAAACTCTGTGTTTAGCAGTTGTTGAAGTATTACTTGCATATATTAGATAGTACTCCGTTACCAGTAAATGTACTGCTGCTCATAAATACTGAAGTGATTTTATCAGCAGTACGGAGATCTGAGCTGGGTGGGTGGGTGGGTGTGTGTGTGTGTGTGTGTGTGTGTGTGTGTGTGTGTGTGTGTGTGTGTGTGTGTGTGTGTGTGTGTGTGTGTGTGTGTGTGTGTGTGTGTGTGTGTGTGTGTGTGTGTGTGTGTGTGTGTGTGTGTGTGTGTGTGTGTGTGTGTGAGAGACGCTTCTAAAATAGGACAGTCCTGAGAGTTCAGCCTTTCTTCTACCGCTTGTACTTGGTTGCCATGACGGCTACTAGTTACCATAGAGACTGTGCACTTGGTAGAAGCGAGTTGTGTGTGTGTGTGTGTGTGTGTGTGTGTGTGTGTGTGTGTGTGTGTGTGTGTGTGTGTGTGTGTGTGTGTGTGTGTGTGTGTGTGTGTGTGTGTGTGTGTGTGTGTGTGTGTGTGTGTGTGTGTGTGTGTGTGTGTGTGTGCGTGCGCGTGCGCGCGCGCGCCTATCACCTTCTTTGTCACCTCTCCAAATGGACAGATTGTCTCACATCCCAACACCAGATGGTTCATGGCTTCGTTAGACACTGCAGGATCATATACTACCTCGTATGATCACTCTCACACACACACACACACACTCACACACTCACACACACACACTGCATGCGTCCCCTCACATTAATTAGTCCGCGACTCTTCGGTTTCCACTGCAGACGTGTTGAGATCCGCCGCCTGTGAAACTCTGCCGTCATACGTGTGTCAGACGTGTTCAGGAAACCGTCCGTGTGAAAATCCTGGCGGCGTGTGTGATGTCGGTGTGGGAGGTTCGGCCTCGGGACTGCAGTGTACTCCACTCCGCCACCGCTGCATTCCGGTTGAGTCGCTTGGCCGTGCGGCAGATGTTGTGGGAGGCGTCAGGGGAGAATGTGTGTGTACCCCCCCCCCCCACCCACCCCCTAGAACCTGTGCCTTCGTTCTGCTGTGGCTCTGTAGCTGCTGGTCCGCCCCTGTCTCAGGCGCCGTCCTCGCTCAGGAGCGCCGCGGGGAAGGTTTCACCTCCGTCACAGAGGCAGTGTGTGAGTCGTGTAGCGTGAACCGGTTCGGGGTCACCCGCTCACGGACAGAAAACAAAACATGGCCGCCTCCGTCGTGGCGTGCCTCCCGGGCCGTCTTCTCGTGACGTCGTCACGCAGCGGAGACGATCGGCCTCGATGCTGCCGTTTCCATGGAGACGGACATCGCGTTCAAAACATCACCTTGTCAATGTGATACCTTTATGAAACAGCAATGCAGCACAGCCCCTCCCCCACAACGCTGTGATGTAAACAGAGAATTGGTCTCGAACAGGTTTTAATACCACGTGATGAAAAGCAGTAACAAAAAAAAAACCTGATCTCCATTAACAACTCTGAGTACTGCCGCTGACTCACTGTACCATCTTGTGGAGAAAAGTGGCATTGCAAGATGTAACAATGAACTAATAAAGGTATACATTAAACTAAATTATTCTATATTACGTGTTGTATCTTTAAATAAAGGGAAATTATTTAGAATTTCTCCCTCGGTACTCAATACAAATGTTTCGACCATCATCAGATTAGTATTTCTTTTAGTGAATTTGCTCGATTTCATTTTGTTGCTCATTCAGATGCTAGGGATTGTGGAGAAACGCTTTTTAATGTCGACCAAGCAGCTCCTTGACGTATTATCGGTGGAATGAGTGTCAGGTCTAATCAATCTACATATTTGTGTGTCATCAGCATACAGGTGCTTTGAAAAGTGTGAGAAGTTCATTTATCCTAAAAATGTATTTCGAAATATTAAAAATACCATATATTTTAGGTATACTGTAAATACACTTAACAATTCAAACATTGTCTTGACTTTAAAATTTAAAATTTTAAGTTATCTAAATAAGGAATATAAAATATAATGTAATGTTTTCCTATTTCTCAACTGAAGGCCCTAATTTGCAATATTAAAGTTTTACAAATACTGTTTAGTTCTAACAAATATCCTAAGTGACAGAACAATTGACATTTAATGACATTTAAGTTTTCCAGAATCACTTGTATATCAGTGATATGCACTATTCTTTTTTTCCCCTTAAAGCCAAGATGTATAGTGAAAACAGAAGGAGGCCCAGAATAGGTCCTTGAGGAACACCACGGGTCAGAACAGCCAAGTGAACGTTGGATTTGTTCCTTTTTGATATTGTCCTACCGAGTGTGAAATGGTCAATCGTGAAATTCCGTTCAAGAACATTTAGATCAAATGAATCCTGCGGGTGTAGTTGTGACCGGATAGACGCGGGACGAAATGGCGCGTGGACAATCGAAGCAGAAGAGAGCCCAGAACCGATCCCTGAGGCACGCCAGGCATCAGCGGGTCTGGCTGAAGAGCTTGACGGTGGGAAACCCTGGGCTCCTCCGGCAGCACTCCCTCACTGACATGTCGGCTTTCCTCTCCCGGCACTTTGACACTCGAGTGTCTGGGATGTGAATGACGACAGCCTGCAGAGTCACGGGTTTCCTCAGAAGCTCGCGGGGATGAAAGGAGCGTTGCAAAAGAGCGGTAATGATCAGATAAATGGGAGTTTTCTTGGCTCGGAGCGATTTCCTCTCAGGAGTCTGAACTTGTCTGGAAGCCGTTCGTTCTCTCCTTTCCCTCTGCCTTCACTCACTGTTTAACTCAAACCTCCAGCTGGAGCGCTCGCTCTGATTGGCTCAGCTTCAAGCCCCCCCCCCCCCCCCCCCCCCCCCATGGAGGGGTCTGCTGGCGGACTCAACACGAGCTGGTCTCCATCCAGCAGCAGCCATTTTCATTCACATCAGCGGTCCTCTGGTCCGTCCTGTTCGTTTTCTTCTCTCCCAGAGAAAAACCAGCAAACGGCCGCGGTTCTGGTCAAATCACTAATAAACCCAATGTTATTATTAATAACCACATTTTACTCTCTGTGGAAATTATATAAACATAACGCCCAGAACATTATTATCGTCGCATTAGTGAATCACAGTTATTTTACATTTTAAGAGCTTTTTAGCGTTGGTTTTCCTCGCTTCATTTATAACGCCATTAATTGAGCTTTAATTGATTTATATTTGAAACACCTTCCGTAATATCAGAAGAGTCGGCGCCTCTGAAGGCTTGAAATAAACTTGGGTTAATTAAAGCACGCAGCCTAATGTTTGAATGGGTAAAACAATCAATAAAAACAGATCCTATTCATATTCATGATGCAGCCGTGGCTCAGACGTACTTTTGCTACATAACAAATGTTCCTGTTTATCCTTGTTTTCATTTTAATACAAGAAGTTCCGATTCCGACCAAAGTGAGCTTCTGTAGCGTGAGCGTGAGTTTTCTTGTCTCGGCCCAGGTCGCCGTTCTCGTTACTTTGACTTCATTCACTTCAAATTGTCTTCAGATTTTAAAGAATTTTAGCATCATGCATTTTGCTGGATTTGAAAAAACTTGCTGCAGAAAATACTTACATACTATCTTCTTCCATTGTGAAAAAAAACAACAACAACAAAAACAACCCCAATAATAATGGAGCAGCCAGTGGACTGTGGGGGTCTCCAGACCGCCTATATATGTATACATACATACATACATACATACATACATACATACATACATACATACATACATACATATATCCACTTTATGCTATAGAGGGACATGCTCTGCAGCAATGACATAATCCAGCATATCAGAGCAGAACAGAACAAGTAAATCACTGATCAAGAAAATCAAAGTGCAGGAAACCACAGAGAACAAACTGATGGTCGATAATAAAAATATTAAAAACACACAAATCTAGTCCCTGCAAGTACAAGCCTGTCAGTACGAACGCCGTGTCTCCATAGTGATGAGAGGGAGAGAGAGAGAGAGAGAGTGTTCAGGGAGAGAGAGAAAGAGAGAGAGGGAGTGAGAGAGTGAGAGAGAGCTCAGTAAGAGAGAGAGAGAGAGATAGAAAGAAGGAGAGAGAGAGCACAGGGAGAGAGAGAGCTCAGTAAGAGAGAGAGCGAGAGAGCTCAGCAAGAGAGAGAGAGCTAGAAAGAAAGAGAGAGAGAGCACAGGGAGAGAGAGAGAGAGAGAGAGCTCAGTAAGAGAGAGAGAGAGAGAGAGTGTTCAGGGAGAGAGAGAGGGAGTGAGAGAGAGCTCAGTAAGAGAGAGAGAGATATAAAGAAAGAGAGAGAGCACAGGGAGAGAGAGAGAGCTCAGTAAGAGAGAGAGAGAGAGAGAGAGAGTGTTCAGGGAGAGAGAGAGGGAGTGAGAGAGAGCTCAGTAAGAGAGAGAGAGATAAAGAAAGAGAGAGAGCACAGGGAGAGAGAGAGAGCTCAGTAAGAGAGAGAGATAGAAAGAAAGAGAGAGAGTACAGAGAGAGAGAGAGCTCAGTAAGAGAGAGAGAGAGAGCACTCAGGCAGAAAGAGAGAGCTCAGTAAGAGAGAGAGACAGAGAGAGAGAGAGAGAGCGCTCAGGCAGAGAGAGAGAGACAGATAGAGCTCAGGCAAAGAGCGAGAGAGAGAGAGAGAGCTCAGGCAGAAAGAGAGAGCTCAGTAAGAGAGATAGAGAGAGAGCGCGCTCAGGCAAAGAGAGAGAGAGAGAGAGAGAGAGAGCTCAGGCAGAGACATGTAGGAGATGTAGTCTGGCTGCCACAAGCTGAGGGAGGAGATCTGCAGAGAGAGTGAGAACAGAGAGACAAAAGCTGGTGGTGAGGAGGCGAGAAGCAACGCCAGGAGATAGCCTGGATAAAAGGAGAGAGAGAGAGAGAGAGAGAGAGAGAGAGAGGGGGAGAAGGAGGGAGAGGGAGAAGCAGTAACGAAGCAACAGTGAAGAGCGGAGCGAAGCGAAGCAGCTGAACACGACTTCCTCACCTTCCTCTGGAATACGGAGCGCTGGTAAGGCTGGCTGGGAGATGGAGGGATGAGAAAAGCTCTCGAGACGAACGACACGTCCGCTGCAGGAGAGCGACGCTCCTGCATTTGTTCTGCTCCTGCTGCCGTTTCCCTCATCCTTCATCCTCCGTCGTTCAGCGAGGATGAGGAGGAGATGGTCACTGCTGACTGGGCTGCTTTAACCCTGTGTGTGTGTGTATGTGTGTGCGCGCGTGTGTGTGTGTGTGTGTGTGTGTGTGTGTGTGTGTGTGTGTGTGTGTGTGTGTGTGTAGCTGGTTGCAGTTACGTAACCTCCCTCCAGGTGAGGTTCCTGAGGAGGAGAGCCAGTGAACCTGCTGGCAGGTGGAGCAGGAAGCTGTGGAGGCTTGGAGCTGACGTAGCCTCCATATTTAACTCCTCGAGAGCCAGTGTAAACATTTATTATAGCAGAGGCGGGAGGCTCCGCCCCCTCGCCACGCGAAGCCTTCATTACAGAACCACTGAGCCTGGAGCGCCTCCTCCCCTTGGTCCAGTTAGGGTGGATGGAGGACCGTGGTGGAGCCCCCTACTGGCGGAGGACATGCTCATAGAAAGGAAAGGGGATCAAAGCTTTCATCTCAGCCCAGCGTTAGTTGTTTTACTAGTTAGTTCTTTTGTTAGTCTTGAAGGTTGGGCTCAGTTGGTAGAGTCGCCGTCTCCCAATCGGAGGGTTGCAGGTTCAATTCTTGTCTGCACCTCCTTGGTGGAACAGCAGCCTTGCATGGCCTTGCTCCATCGGTGTGTGAATGTGATTGGCTCATGCAGTTGAAAGCGCTAAGGAAGGGAAGACTTCATGTTCTCATCAGGGTGACTGGCTGAAGCTCTGAGCGATACGATGCCCTGCCATGGGAAGGAGAAAGCTATCCTCAGCGACGTTGCATATATCTACATTTATATTTCTATAGAACAGTGAGTACCGAGATCAGAGAGAATGCTGGAACCATCTGTTATTCTTCTTCCTCAACAACAGACGGTTTTATCAACCTGATTTCAATGTTTAACGTTAATGTTTAACGTTAATGTTTCACGGCGGTTTTCCTTCCGCAACCATTTGTTTGTTGTCGCCGTTTGAAAGTGTTGATGAATTGTTGTCATCGCCGTGTGAATTCCTCTGGTCTCACTTTGTGTTGAAGCAAATTATTGTCATGATGCTTTTTCGTGGACTCAAGGTGGAGCCGTTAGCATGTTGCTTCCAGTAGCTAGCGTGATGCCGACCTGAGGGTTCCTGAAGCTTTCCTCTGGTTTCCTCACAGTCTGAATTGGGTTCCGTGGTTCTTTCTCTCTGACTGTTTCAGAATATTTCCGCCACGTCGCGCGGCGTTACCGATCTCTGGTTCAACGGCGCGTTGGCGGTTACAAATTTTGTTCAGAATCTCGGTCCGGCCACTTCCTGTACGTCACTGGTTCCTTCGATGAGGGTCTTCCAGGAGTCTTGTGCCTCCGTCCGTGTGCAGAGACGACCTTTGACCTCCTCGTGAATCCCAAGACGAC
The DNA here is from genome assembly GCF_963422515.1 of Blennius ocellaris. NCBI lineage: Eukaryota > Metazoa > Chordata > Actinopteri > Blenniiformes > Blenniidae > Blennius > Blennius ocellaris. The sequence continues at coordinate 2,374,587 of NC_137671.1, forward strand.
AGTTTTGGTTTTGTCTTGGATGGTCCGTGTCTTCTGCGTTCCTATTGGCCGGTCGCAGCCGACCCTCTGAGGCGGCTGCCGGACAGAGAACCCGCTGTCAGATATCCGTGACTCCTGGTCTTTAGCTGCTGAGCCTGTTGGAACATGAGTGTAAACATCGCGAGTGAGTGAAAGGGTGAGGCAGGTTCCAGCAGGACGGAGCCCGGAGATATTTCAGCTGAAGAAAGATTCAAGAAACCCTATTTATCCGCGAGGGGCCAATTTCAAGCCGCACACACCGAGTCGTTCACGTTCATGCGTTCATGAACGTAGAAAGCACCGTAAGACTTTAAAGAAACACCTTTAGAATCAGAGATGCCCGTCTAGAGACGGTGCTGACGAGGCGGACGAGGACGGAGCTGGAAACACCGTTCGCTGATCGATCACCCCGGCCTCGGCCTCGTGGCCGCCTCGCGTCACGGCGGCGACTCGATTCCCCGCCGGTGACCCGCGGTGATCCGCCGGAGAACCACAGCGTGATGGATGGAGCCTCTTCAGCTCTAAATGCGTTTTGGTTTATGGCGCCAGCTGCCGGCGCCACCGTCGGGAGGCGAGACGGGATTCAGGGAGCGAGCGTCCTTGCAGTCCTCGCTTTATTTTGAAGGCGTGCACTTCCTGTCTGTGGACCGAGCAGAGCCACACTGCAGAAGCTGCCGTCAGACCCAGAAAGAACTGAGGCAGGCGGTTGAAGTGTGAAGCAGGTAGGGCCTCGACGCAGGCAGGGAGGGAGCGTATGGCTTTGGGGATACTCTATCTTTAGTTACATCCTCACCGCCGGGCTCTTCAGCTGTATTTAACCTGCTGCTCTGATGCACGTCATTTCAACTTTTCCACTTGAGCCTCTCTGATCAGTGACAAACGAGGGTTTTCTCCAGCAGCCTGAGCGTCTCACTTACATCTCGCAGCCATCAAACGTCAACGTCGCCATAAGATCTTCGGCCAGGAGATCAGAATCCATCCTGGATGGTTGAACACTTCAATGTCTGCTGGTGGACAGATAACTGCCGTCGTCTTCACCTGAAGCTCCACCGTCCGCCTGGACACCGGGGCGGCAACGACAACGCCTCAAAACGTCATTTTAGCTTTTGGTCAAAACAAAAGAAAAACCGACGATTGAACCCGTCAGTCAACAATAAATCAGCATCATAGAGCAGCGTCTTCCTGCTTTTACTTTGATGTCACTTCTTCTTTAGTTGTCTTTGTCTTCACTGTACAGTTGCTCTGCTGAGGTGTAGAGTTGCTCTGCTGAGGTGTTGAGTTGCTCTTTTGAGATGTTGAGTTGCTCTGTAGAGTTTCTCTGCTGAGGTGTTGAGTTGCTCTGTAGAGTTGCTCTGTTGAGATGTTGAGTTGCTCTGTAGAGTTGCTCTGCTGAGATGTTGAGTTGCTCTGTTGAGATGTTGAGTTGCTCTGTAGAGTTGCTCTGCTGAGATGTTGAGTTGCTCTGTAGAGTTGCTCTGCTGAGATGTTGAGTTGCTCTGTAGAGTTGCTCTGTTGAGGTGTTGAGTTGCTCTGTAGAGTTGCTCTGCTGAGATGTTGTGTTGCTCTGCTGAGGTGTTGAGTTGCTCTGTAGAGTTGCTCTGCTGAGATGTTGAGTTGCTCTGTAGAGTTGCTCTACTGAGGTGTTGAGTTGCTCTGTAGAGTAGCTCTGTTGAGATGTTGCGTTTCTCTGTAGAGTTGCTCTGATGAGGTGTTGAGTTGCTCTGTTGAGATGTTGATTTGCTCTGCAGAGTTGCTCCGCTGAGATGTTGAGTTGCTCTATAGAGTTGCTCCGCTGAGATGTTGAGTTGCTCTGTAGAGTTGCTCTGCTGAGATGTTGAGTTGCTCTGTAGAGTTGCTCTGCTGAGATGTCGAGTTTCTCTGTAGAGTTGCTCTGTTGAGGTGTTGAGTTGCTCTGCTGAGATGTTGAGTTGCTCTGTAGAGTTGCTCTGCTGAGATGTCGAGTTGCTCTGTAGAGTTGCTCTGCTGAGATGTTGAGTTGCTCAGCTGAGGAGTTGCGTTGCCATGAAGCAGGTCAGTTGCTCTCGGTCTGAACTGAACCTGGCTGCTGGTCCAGAACTTCTCCTGACGTCCAGATGAACCTCGGAGGAAACAAACATGGCATCCAGTGGAACTTAGGACACACTTCCTCATAGTAGTACACACTAAATACACACTAAATACACACTAAATACACACCAGCACAGTGTTCAGAGCTTCTCTGCAGTGTGAAGACTGGTTCTATCTCCAGGCTCTGAAGTATTTATTTACCCAGGAAAATTATAATATTATATGTGTGTATGTAGAACAGTGTTTTTCAACCACTGTGCCGCGGCACACTGGTGTTTCCGCGAGATATAGTCAGGTGTGCCGTGGGAAATTATCCAATTTCACATTTTTTCTAAAAAAAACCCCACTGTCAGCTGTGAGAGCAGTGTACAGAGTAATCATATATAAATACTGTGGCGAGCGCCACGGAAGAATTGCTCTGAGTGGAGATTCATTTGTGTCAGCTGATCACCAGAGGCTTTTATTTTGACATGAACACATGCAACTGGAACTTCATAACAGGACGACACTCCACACAAAACATTTCTCACTCCTGGTTGCACACCAACATCCAACAAACCAAACTAGACGAAATAATTAAAATCTGAACCGAGGAACAAAACACAACACAAGCACAAATCAACACACACAACAACCCCAACAACCTCCGGCAACACATAACCTGAACTCCCATCATGCCCCGCAGCGACCAACTCCGTGATCGCTAACAATACTCTTCGCCACTAGAGGGCAGCACAGAACTTTGCCGGTGAAATGTAAAGTGACAGACGTCAGTGTGGTTCATCTCCACCTCCTGCTACCATCTTGTATCAAAGTACTGTGTCAGTGACAGTGATGGAGAAGTTTTTGAAAACCAGGATCTCAGCTCTTCATCCATCAGATCCAGGTTTCACACTGAGGGAGTCACTATTAAAAAAAGACATTGGGAAATACTTTTTTCTGTATTTATTTGATTCCTGTTGATAAAGCATTGATGAGAACGACTTTATATTGTTAATAGAGGCTACAGAGTTTCACATTTTAACATTTCCAGGTGGTGGTGGTGTGCCTCCAGAGTTTTCCAAAGAGAAAAGTGTGTCTTGGCTCAAAAAAGGCTGAAAAACACTGGTGTAGAAGACCAGATTTCACAGATCTTGTTGCTGTCTTAATCCTGCAGCACCGCTTGGATGTGTTTGCACACACACACACACACACACACACACGCACACGCACACGCACACGCACACGCACACGCACACACACACGCGCCCTGTGCTTCCAGTCATAGTTACAGTTCTGCTGCTATTAATGGAGATACATTTGTCTCTGTGCAGGCAGCTTTATTAACGCCGCGCTCTCATTGGCTACCTGTTGTCTCAGCGATGAAAAGACTCATCCCATTGGTCACTCTCACATCATTTTTAACACATCGCTCGTAACCCCCCCCTCCCTCCTCGGTTGCTAGGAAACCATTGGTGTCCTGTTTCCTCATAGTGCAACCCCTGTTCATACACATTCAGGATATATATATATATATCACACACGCACACACACACACACACACACACACACACACACACACACACACACACACACACACACACACACACACTGTGATGAAGTGTTGAGGGTTGGAGAACTGTTTAGGCTGAAGCACCGTTCCTCTCCCAGCTGATCACATGATCTCAGCCCAGGCCCGTCGATAACAAGCGGTAATTGGTCGGGGGGGTGGATACTGGTCCCGTGGCGTCGTGCAGGCGACAGATCTCGGCGCGCAGCTTGAGCGTGATGTCAGCTGGTGGATTTATTCCTCCCGACGGGAATAAACACGCAGCTCAGCTCAGCCTGTTTCCAGACAGACTCCGGATCCGAACGCCGCTCCAATTCAAATTCAACCAAATGCTCCTGATCCGGAGTATTTATGGCAGCGTTTGGTTGGAGCGCCGTCATGGAGTCGCCTCCGGTTGGTTGCCTGGCAACGCCTCTTAGCGAAGGATGAACCAGGTTACAATAACAACAGGAACGTTTCACAGCGCTGGACAAGGCGCTATAGTGACTTCCTGGGTATGACCCGTAGGTTAAGCTAAGTAGCATTGTGGCTAATGGTAGCGTGAGGTACAACGTGGCAGGAGGAGAAAAACACAAGGACTGAAGCTGAGTGGAGAGGAGAAAAGTGTTTCACCAGAAGAAACTTCCAGAAGGTTCAGACGTTCTTCTTCTAACCGTGTGAGTTTAGAGGACAGAGAGAGGAAAGAACAGAGAGCAACAACCATGACAACACAACCAGTCCAAGGAACACTAATGAGTTCTGTATCTTCATTTTAGAAAGAGAGAGAGCATAGACGAGAGAGAGAGAGCATAGACTAGAGAGAGACAGAGAGAGAGAGAGCATAGACTAGAGAGAGCAAGAGAGCGCATAGACGAGAGCAAGAGAAAGAGAGAGCATAGACTAGAGAGAGAGAGAGCATCGACTAGAGCGAGAGAGAGTGAGAGAGCATAGACTAGAGCGAGAGAGAGCGAGAGAGTATAGGCTAGCGAGAGAGCATCGACTAGAGCGAGAGAGAGAGAGAGAGAGAGTATAGGCTAGAGAGAGAGAGAGTATAGGCTAGCGAGAGAGCATCGACTAGAGCGAGAGAGAGAGAGAGAGTATAGGCTAGAGAGAGAGCACAGACTAGAACGAGAGAGAGCGAGAGAGTATAGGCTAGCGAGAGAGAGTATAGACTAGAGCGAGAGAGAGAGAGAGAGAGTATAGGCTAGAGAGAGAGAGTATAGACTAGAGAGAGAGAGCGAGAGAACATAGACTAGAGAGAGAGAGCGAGAGAGTATAGGCTAACGAGAGAGAGAGGAAGACTCATCCTATTGGTCTGAGCTCCTCCTCTCAGGAACAGGAGGCGGGGCTCCTGCTGAAGCTCCGCCTCCCATTCCTGAGAGGAGGAGCTCCTGCTGAAGCTCCGCCCCTCCTGTTCCTGAGAGGAGGAGCTCCTGCTGTCCACAACAGAATAAAAATCCTTTCATCTGAAGCCACTGACATGTGAAGGCAGGAAGGTCGTCGTCTATGTTTGACCTGGTGACGCCACGTTTTCATCCTCCGGAGGTTATTTAGACTCTTCGTCAGCCGCTGGACTTCAAGAGATGTAAAAATATCACGTGAGCCGCGTGGCTGAAGTCAGTGTGTCAAGGCCTGGAGGTCCTCTGCTCATGTTTCAGACACATCGACACCGAGAGGCTGAAAACTGTATTTCACTGATGAACCGCCAATAAAACAGTTAAAAAACAATCTGGAGCAGTTCGCTGCCGCCACCTATAGGACAAAAAAGAAACGTGACAACACACATATGAGGTTTCCTTTAATACAAACGATCACCTCTACAAGCGTTTATTTGTATTTTGTATTGTATAAAATCAACTTTGTTTTTCTACACTTTTGACAGTTTTGAAAAAAAATTTAATTAATGACAATAAGAGATTGTCTCGGTCTTTCTGCGAAATGCGCCGGTTGTTGGTTCCTCTTAATCCGAGCAGAAGCTCCAAGAGGCGACGGAAAACTGAGCAGGTCATTTATATTTTCAGAAAACCGTTAACTTCATTCAAAAAGATGGAATCATTTTGTTTTTTTCTCGCAATTATTGAGATAATTGCCCTGTTGATGAGGGGAAATCGGGGTCAGAGTCTCCAGGTGTGGCTCGGTGGTCAGATATCTGACCGTGGCGTTTCCAGGAATAACCTCCAGCCTCTTAATCGCTCGCCAGTCGTTTCCAGATCGATGCCCGCAGCCCGAGACCTCGAGGCGGCCGTTCCTGCCAGGAGACGGCGCCTCCGGGGCCGCGGGGGGGGGGGGGGGGGGGGGGGGGGGGGTCGTGACCTCGCATTGTGGAGCGGGACACGTGATTTGGTCGCATCGACGGGAAGCAGGGGGAAGACGGACGCTGGCCGCGAACCAATCAGCCGCGGAGCCTCGTCTCTTCTGAGAATCAATCGGTTGTTATATCGGGGGCGCGTGAAGACGAGAGGGGGGGGACCTGAGGTCGGGACGGGGGGGGGGGACGGACGGAGGACATGAAGCCATGAAAAGTTGGGATGATTAAACCGCAGAGAGAAGAATGAGAGACTCTTCGCCTCTTTTCCTCCCCCTTCATTAAAACTACGTGCCGCTTGAGCACAGACAGTCATCGGACTGTTGATTTTACGCTCCAGCGAGTCAAACCCCCCCCCCCCCCCCCCCCCCTCCACACAGAGAGGCTTTTTATCTGGGCCGTCCCGGATGAGACGCTCTCCCTCCACTCATTGTCACACTTTTCTAAATACCTGGTTGTGAAGCAGCAGAACCAGGTCAGAGGGTTCACGCCGTTCGCTCGGAGTCTTTTACTGAAACTCAATAATTCAGCAGCAGATGATTCAATTCGTCTTAATTCTACGTGGGTATTTAATGTTTCTGAACTCGTTTTCAAACGTAAGTTCCCGATAAACCCCTTTTAAATCGTCTTTGACGGGGACTCGTTGCCGAAAAAGGCCACAACCCTGTTGTGTTCCGTACGTCAGGGGATCCAGGCGCCTCCTGAAATTCATAAGTTAGCCCAAATTTTGACCCACGAAACTCAACAAATGATGAGGAAATGTACAAATTAACCCCCAAAGTCACCACTGACAGAGCTGATCCACTGACGGAGCTGATCTACTGACGGAGCTGATCTACTGACGGAGCTGATCTCCGTTAATGAAGTCCGTTCAATGTGTGCCGAGGGGATTAGAGGATCGATCGTCACCCAGTCGACCCGCCTTAACAGATCAAACATCGTCTGGTTGCAAAGTGACTCTAGAATAAAGAACCGGGTGGAGAAACGCTGAAGATGGTTGCTGCAAATGTCCAAACTATTCTTCTGTTGTCTTTGACTCGTCGAAAGAAACGAGAAGAAATTTGGAAATTACAAACATAAGGATGTGCCTGCTATAGTAAGAGGTGGAGCCCAAATGTGAGAAACAATTTAAAGAAATTCACAAGTTTCTTTTCCAAAAAACGAGTTATATTGATTCCCGGTCAGTCAAACCTCTGGCGGCTGTAATGAAGCTGTCATTTGCAATCATTTGCGCAACACTGGCTGAAAGTGGAAAATCTACAGTAATGTCATGTTTTATGAACGTGTGCTTCAGATACAAGGGCCGAGTGAACGTTCAACACTCTTCTGCTCTTGTACTGTAAAGTACTGTACCCTACCGTACTGTACCGTACCATACTGTACTGTACGGTACTCTGAGCAGCCATGTGTCGGCGTGCGGCTGAAAGACAAGCGATGTCTCATCGAGGTCCAGCGATCCGGAGCCGTGGACGAGTCTCTGCCTGCAGCCGCCGCCGCCAAGATCATTTGAATGCAAATGTTCCGACGTTGCAGTGGAACTTCAGTCGGAGGGAGTACGAGTGTGTTTTACCAATAATGGCTGGGTGGCATTCAACCTGTCCTCCATTCAGGAGGAACAATATCTTCTTCTTCCTGAGGCCCAAACAGCTGTTTAAGTGTGTGTGTGTGTGTGTGTGTGTGTGTGTGTGTGTGTGTGTGTGTGTGTGTGTGTGTGTGTGTGTGTGTGTGTGTGTGTGTGTGTGTGTGTGTGTGTGTGTGTGTGTGTGTGTGTGTGTGGGTGACTGCTGCCGCAGCGCTCTGTTGCCATGGCGACAGGTGAACTTCAGGCTGAGGTTGATGCTCGTACTGTATTTGAAGTAGATGTTGTTGCGTAAGGCAAGCGTGTAACACACACACACACACACACACACACACACACACACACACACAAATACTCATCTCTTCGAGGTGTGTGACTGTGTCATAAAATAGTAGCGTGTCACGCCATCGTCTCTCAGCAGACGGCAGGACGCTGAATATTTCATAACCTCTTCCACTTACTGTAAAAACTCCCTCGTTTAAAAGATCATCAAAGACAGTGTCTTGCTGGATTTTTTTTTTTTTTTTTTTGACAATAACTATAATAATTTCATTGTGACTGTTTAGAGTCTTAATTTCCCAAAACTGGATGAGCGATGACCCTCATTCACCTCAAACACTCGTCACGTCTTACCGTATTGTCGGGACTATAAATCCCACTGTGATGTTGTCGCTGCTCATATGAATCATAAGACGTGTCCTATATACCAAAATATAGCACGTATACCACGTGTGACCACCAGATGTCTCTGTATGGCCGCAGAAAGCCGGCACCAGCGCCAGAAGAAAGACGTTTATTACTGCGGTATCTGAATGACGGAGCAAGAAAAAGAAAAACCTGCAGCAGAATTTCAAGTAAACATTATGTAAAGTAAGACACATTTAAAATGTTTACCCTCGTGAAAGAATAGCAACGTAGATGTTGGTAGGACCTCTGCTCTGTCAAACTGTTGTGTAACTGAATATTCTTGACATATTTGTTTTTTTAAGGTTTTTCTTAATGTACGCCAGCGCGACCTAAATTATAGTCCAGAAAATACGGTAAAAATACTGTACTATATATATACTGTACTATATATGTACTAAATATGTCCTATAAAAGGTAATCTTTTGTAGGACATATTTTCAGTCACTTAACTAGTCTGAATTTAGAGAAAGTCACTTTTCATAATAACAGAAGCCCCGTTGTGTTTAGTCGTAATCTATAGCAAAGTAGTAGAAGACTTGGCCAGTCTGTGTTTTTTCAACAACGTCTCAAACGGAGGCTTTATTTAGTTGGTAGGAAACGAGATACGAAAGCGTCTTTGCAGATGAACCCGCAGGACGACGTATCGAACGGTTCTAGACGTGGCGGATGAATTAAATATGAGCTGTTTGCATATCTGCTCCGTTGAGTGTCCAGGGGAATGCTTTGATAGTTGGGGTTTGTGCACGCAGACGTAAAATAGATCACCGCCCTCTGCCCAGGAGACAGTCACACATGGACGTTGTCACTTCCTGGACATTGCATGGACGTCTTGTGTGGACGTCACATGAACATCCAATGGAAACCGCACACACGCAAACACATGGCCACTCATAATATCACTGTGAAGTTATGGTGAGGAATGTCAAAGAAGCACACTGGAGGTAAAGCTTATACTTTTATTTTATTATCTTTTATTTTGACACACCAACAGGAACACCATGGCAGGAGGACACATGGACAACATTCCTCCCGTTATTGTCGACTGCGATCTAGTGGATCGCAGTCTGGTCTGTCAGGACAGAGGTTTGGGTTCAAATCCAGGTCCAGTCGCCAGTTTTTTGTTTTTTACGTTTTTCATTGTGTCACGTCATCCAGAGGTTTTGTTCAGACATTCCTGTGGCGTCCAGGAAAGACGTACATGAAGCTCTCATCTGGTTCCCTGAAGACGTCTTCTGGAGGAATGGGGGTGGCGTCTTAAAGGCGTGATCTGGACGGGCAGAGAAGGGAAACGCTTAAACTGATTTAACACCGTTATTCTGCAGAACGGAAGCAAAACCAACGTGACCCAGTAAGGAGTGACGTGGTGTTGGTGTGTGTCGCACGGCACGTTCTGGTTCTCAGAAAGCAGTTGGAGTCCAGCTCGGCTTCTGGGACTTTCCACTTGAGCTCCATGTTCTCAGGTTTCTTCACACAGTGGGGAAACATGGAGTTGTGTTGTTCAAGTTCTCCTGTATGCAGATGATGGTGTAGTAAATGGTGATGTTCTCCTGTATGCAGATGATGGTGTAGTAAATGGTGATGTTCTCCTGTATGCAGATGATGGTGTAGTAAATGGTGATGTTCTCCTCTATGCAGATGATGGTGTAGTAAATGGTGATGTTCTCCTGTATGCACATGATGGTGTAGTAAATGGTGATGTTCTCCTGTATGCAGATGATGGTGTAGTAAATGGTGATGTTCTCCAGATGCAGATGATGGTGTAGTAAATGGTACTAGTGTTCACTGACCTTTGAGTTGAGCTGATTTCTGTGTGTTGTCTTGATGCGACCGAGTTTTCCATAATAACTGTAATATATTACTCCTGGCTGCGATCAAACCGCTGATTAACATTACTGCTGCGACGTTGCACTTCAATCCGTCATAAGTTCTGTAGAAATGAGTCTATTGAGGAATAGTCTTTATTCAGGAATGTCTGTTTCCGTCAGTCCTGGTTTAAATGATGATATCAGTATTCCAGTGTCGTGGAGTTTAGCTTGACAGACATCATAGATTTCTGAGATCATAAATCCATTTCTTTTGGATTCGTCTGAGATATTAATATCATATTGATCTGAATCAAAGGAAGCAGTTGCAGTCGGAGTGGTGTTGGTGGCGTAATGATGATAGTAACAACGTGATGTGTTTCTATCACTCTGCTCTCATTAGTGAAGCCTGGAGTCTCTCAAGTCCTTCCTCTGGTTCATTCTCAGCCTCACGCTGGTGCTGATCATCTCCTACCTTCACACACACACACACACACACACACACACACACACACACACACACACACACACGCACACACACAGACGTAATGCCGTTATCATCCGTCCCAAAGCTTTTCCACTGTTCCGCTCCAGAAATGCTGTTTGTGAATCATGCAAATGAGATTGAGACTCGCATTCTTCCTCTGCCAACAGAGTTTTTGTCATTTTGGATTTCAGCGTGCACTCGCAGAATAAAACCTTCGCATGGTTGTCTTCCTGTGGAGATTGTACCAGAGACCCGAGTGCAAACATTCCGTGAATAAAAAGTGTAAAAAAAAAAAACCCGCTGGGATGTGTGTTTTCCTCAGGTGTTGAAGATCAGCTTCATCGGACACAGGAAGAGGATTCTGGCCTCGCTGGGCGACCGGCTGCACGAAGACACGCCCCAAAAACCTCCACGGGCCATTTCTCTACGGGTGAGGCTACGCTACTGCTTCGGGGGGGGGGGGGGATCTGAGGCTCCCTGCATACTGAACTTGACTGTCCTTCACGTGACGGAATATTGAGTGAAGCTCTTCTTTCTACCCTCTCCGACCTCTGACCTCCGACCTCGGCTGCTTGGCGGCGGCAGCCCGGAGGAAACCAGACCCCCCCTCAGCTCAGCCCCTCCGTCGGCCAGGCGGCGTACACGGCGGGCGTCCCGGGCGGCTCGCTGGACGTTCAGCACCTCATCATGCAGGCCGACGCCCGGCGCCGGCAGCGCAGCAACGACAACTACTTCGAAGACGTACCGAGATCCAAGCTGGAGAGACAGATGGCTCAAGTCAGCATGGTGAGGGGGGGTGAGGGTGGGGGGGGGGGGGGGGGGGGGGGGGTTGATGAATGCTCTCACTCAAGGTTTATAACTGAAACGGATTCTTCTGCCGCTTCGGTTTGAATCATTTTGACCTTCTGCTGGTTCCAGTAAAGTCAGAGGAATACTCTTAGTTACTTTTAGTTACCTCCCAGTTACCTCAGAGCGTCGCCTGACTTGGAGTCAAGTTCAGTTCACGTTGAAGGAAACTTTCAAATGTCAGGTGTGAAACATTTCGTCAGTTTGTTCGCGAGCCTGAACAGTTCATCAGTGTTCATCGGTTTGCTTCCTGTCCTCCCCCCTCGCTGATCCTCACGCTCGGCGTTGTGCTTGCAGGCGGGCGAGTGGTGCGAGCCCATCACGCTGCGTCCGCCCAACGAGGCCACGTCGTCCACGCCGGTGCAGTACTGGCAGCACCACCCCGAGAAGCTCATCTTCCAGTCCTGCGACTACGAAGCCTACGTGAGTCCCCCCCCTCCACCCTCCCCACCCTCCCCACACCCTCCCCACCCTCCCCACACCCTCCTCTCGAAACGCCTGCGAGGGTTGATGAGCGGCTCCGTGGCCCTCAGCCTCACCTCCCCGTCAATACGCTCTCATTACTCCTGCTTGCTCCGGTAAATTTAGACTCTGCCTGTTACGTAAAGCCTGGAAGGTGTTACCACCGATACTGCACTACTGGCGGTATTACTCACGGAGCACCGCTGGAAATACGCTCCCGAGTGACGCGGGCAAACTTGCGTTGGGAGTGTAGTACTTTCAGGTGAATTTTCCAGTAAATATAGAATAACTATACAATGGTGGCAGGTTTGTATTCCCAGACTTTAACATGTTGTAACGACACGAGAAGAATATTAGTCCACGTTCTGGAACAATGTATATTTCCTTAAAGGTACACCGTGTGAGATGGGAGTAGTACCAAGGTTGTGCACCGCGCGGCAGTGTTGAGTCTCATTAACACTCACATTTATGTGTTTGTCTGCCTGTGTTCATTTATTTAATTTATTTGTACGAATTTTACCAACATGCCATAAAAACTATTGACCCGTAAGTGCGTGAAAATCTCAGGGTCGATTTGTGTTCACTCCGTTTTGGGAGGCGAATCGGCCAAAGGTCAAGGTCGAGCTCACGAAAATGGTCGAAAAGGTGCTTTCGTCATAAGGCGGTCGGTCTTAATCCGATCGACGTCAAGCAAACTCCAAAACGTTCCGTTTTAATTCCCTCTCCCCTGATATTCCACAGGATGCAGTGACATCATCACCCTGGTCAGTGGTTGGAGGTCAAAGGTCGGGGGGTGAAATTGTATGAGCATCAGTGTACAAACAGACGAGGGAAGCAGTGGTGGATCAATGATTTTGTCGGCCTTTGGTTTCCATGGTAACCAATCGACCGGGCGCCCGTTCTCCTTGACAATGCAGTTAAATGCAGTGAAAACGGAATTCTTATATTGAGTCATTTAAATGAAAAATACGTTGAACTGCAGGAAGAGTCGTCATGCTGCCTTGAATAGTATTTCAAAGTAATAAAAGTCTTGGATCCTTGTACTTTGACACTAACAGCCACAGAGACGAGCGACACGATAGCGGCTGTTTTTTGTTTTTTTTTGTTTTGTGTAATTCAATTTCCAGGACGACTGCCAGCAGCCCTGTAACAGCGACTTAACGTTGTTAGCTGGAGCCACGGGAAAGTATTAGGAAGCCCAGGCGCCGTCCCTGTGGTCTGCCAAGCTGCAGACTCCCCGGCCCAAAGCCTGCGCCTCGTCTGAAAACAAGTCATCGTGCAGAGAAATGAGTTGTTTCTGCCTCTGGAATTGAACCGACGGCTGATTAAAAGGTGGATGAACGGAGTGAGGTCACCGCCTCAGCGCCGATCCGCGGAGATAAAGAAGCTGTGAACATGTCGGAGGCTCAAAGCTGCGTTCAGGAGCCACTTTGGGGATTAGAGGAGCTGCGAGGCGCAGAAACGCTCTGTCATCAGCGTCCCGCTAAACTCAGTGATTAGAGCGTCTTCATCAAACCTGAGGGACCCAGAGTCCAGACGGGACGGCCAGAGTGTGTCTCTCATGTCCCTCAGTGTTAGTGAAGCTGTTAGTGAAGCTGTTAGTAAAGCTGTTAGTGAAGCTGTTAGTGAAGCTGTTAGTGAAGCTGTTAGTGAAGCTACTGTTAGTAAAGCTGCTATTGAAGCTACTGTTAGTAAAGCTGTTATTGAAGCAGCGGTTAGTGAAGCTGTTAGTAAAGCTGTTAGTGAAACTACTGTTAGTAAAGCTGTTAGTGAAGCTGTTAGTGACACTGTTAGTGAAGCTACTGCAAGTAAAGCTTAGTGAAGCTGTTAGTGAAGCTGTTAGTGAAGCTGCTGCTTGTAAAGCTTAGTGAAGCTGTTAGTGAAGCTGTTAGTGACACTGTTAGTGAAGCTACTGCAAGTAAAGCTTAGTGAAGCTGTTAGTGAAGCTGTTAGTGAAGCTGCTGCTTGTAAAGCTTAGTGAAGCTGTTAGTGAAGCTGTTAGTGACACTGTTAGTGAAGCTACTGCAAGTAAAGCTTAGTGAAGCTGTTAGTGAAGCTGTTAGTGAAGCTGCTGCTTGTAAAGCTTAGTGAAGCTGTTAGTGAAGCTGTTAGTGACACTGTTAGTGAAGCTACTGCAAGTAAAGCTTAGTGAAGCTGTTAGTGAAGCTGCTGTTAGTGAAGCTGTTAGTGAAGCTGCTGTTAGTGAAGCTGTTAGTGAAGCTGCTGTTAGTGAAGCTGTTAGTGAAGCTGTTAGTGAAGCTGTTAGTGAAGCTGAAAAACTAATGCAACAGAGAGAACATGCAAACTCCAAATGCAAAGCCCAACTCAACCTGAGGTGGCGCTGTTCACCATTGTGCCTCCCTAAAGTAATCCTACTCAAGTGAATGTTATTATCATCGAGGGGCAGCAGCTGGCAGCCTTCATCATTCTTCATCACACTCATCCTCACCAAGCCTGCGAGCGGAGCTGACGGCTCCCCAGACGTCTCTCTGACAGGCGGCGTCTTCATCATGTCCTGCCACGTTACGTCATCGTCCGAGAGGAAACAGACGGATCCAGACCATCTGTCACAACGCGTTACCTGAAACACAGTAAACAGAGTGTGAATAGAAAGTAAACAGGGTATAAACACAGTAAACAGAATATAAACGCAGTAAAAAGAAAGTAAACAGGATATAAACACAGTAAACAAGTTATACACGCAGTAAAAAGAAAGTAAACAGGATATAAGGACACGTCGGCATGTGGACAGGTGGAGATGGGAATCAAACCTGCAAGCTTGGGAGACAAACGCTCTACCAACTGAGTCACGGACTGTAACAGTGGTCTGGTCCAGGAACCAGGAGACGGACTGTAACAGTGGTCTGGTCCAGGAACCAGGAGACGGACTGTAACAGGGGTCTGGTCCAGGAACCAGGAGACGGACTGTAACAGTGGTCTGGTCCAGGAACCAGGAGACGGACTGTAACCGTGGTCTGGTCCAGGAACCAGGAGACGGACTGTAACCGTGGTCTGGTCCAGGAACCAGGAGACGGACTGTAACAGTGGTCTGGTCCAGGAACCAGGAGACGGACTGTAACAGGGGTCTGGTGAACTTAGTTTCTATCACGTTATGGCCTGATGAATTTCAGCTCCTCTGTTTTCAACAAACACAATAAGAGTGTCATGGATTCGTCCATTAAGACGACGCTGGGAAAGGAGCCCAGGTTTTCTAGAAAATAAAGTGGGTCTAATTTGAAAGACATGTTTTTAAAGTCCTGTTCCGCCGAGCCACAATGTTGTGGGACCGTCACGGGGCCCCGTGGAGCTCTTGTGGGACCGTCACGGAATCCCGTGGAGCTCCTGCGGGACCATCACGGAATCCCATGGAGCTCTTGTGGGACCGTCATGGAGTCCCGTGGAGCTCTTGTGGGACCATCACGGAACCCCGTGGAGCTCTTGTGGGACCATCACGGAACCCCGTGGAGCTCTTGTGGGACCATCACGGAACCCCGTGGAGCTCTTGTGGGCCCGTCTCGGGGCCCCGTGGAGCTCTTGTGGGCCCGTCTCGGGGCCCCGTGGAGCTCCTGGCTGGAGGCCCCTGAAGCAGTCCCTGGAGAGGACGAAGTGTCCTCTACAGCCCAGGTGCTTCATTAAAGCGTGTCTCTTCCACAGTACCTGGGCTCCATGCTGGTGAAAGAGCTGCGAGGGACCGAGTCCACTCAAGACGCCTGCGCCAAGATGAGGGTAAATCTCACCGTAACACACCCCCCCCCCCCCACCCCCCATCTCTTCTCACGGAACCAGATTAAGGAGGATTTAGGCTTCATATCCTCGTCTGGCTGGTTCGATACCCCCAATCCCCCTTTTACCTCTGGTCACCTGTACACTCCTCCTGCTCCTTCTTCTTCTCTCTCTTTATTTCTAACCCGTCATCTCTGTCCTGCTATCGCTCTTTTCCTCTTTTCTACTCTCTCACTCTGCCAGCCGTCACTCTGCTGCTGCTGCTGCTGCTGCTGCTGCTGCATTCTCATTAATATTCATGAGACAAACACTGCTGCTCCTCTGTTTCCTGGTAGAGACCAACATGTACACCAATATATAGGAAGGATCTTCAACATGAACGCCAGTGAGACGAGCCCCTCCCTCCCTGCAGGTGGAGGTTCAGGTTCATGCTCTGTGGTGGAGTCCTGCTGCCTCCATCAGCTCTTCACCTCTACCTGATCATAACTGGTGGATTAGCAACAGTAGCAGCAGGAGCATGAGCAGTGCCAGTAGCAGTACGTACTAGTAGCAGCAGTAGCAGTACCATCAGCAGTAGCAACAGTAGCAGTGGCAGTACCAGCAGAAGTAGCAGTACCAGCAGCAGTAGTAGTACCAGCAGCAATAGCAGTACCAGCAGAAGTAGCAATAGCAGTACCAGCAGCAGCAGTAGTGAAGATGAAGGGCGGCCCCTGGTAGAAGTCGGGATCCTGAGAGGTTACCAGGTGACCAGTGAAACAGGAAGAGCTGGTGGGCAGTGAAGATCCTCCTGGGCCCCCCACCAGTTCACTGGAGGGACACCGTCACACTGTCTCCTCGACTCTAGAAAACACCACGGTTCAAGTCCTACACTGAGTCAACTGGATTGATTCTCATTCTCCTCCTTCTCTCCTGGTCCTCCACCTGGTCCTCCACCTGGTCCTCCACCTGGTCCTCCACCTGGTCCTCCACCTGGTCCTCCACCTGGTCCTCCACCGTACACTCCAAGAAGTCGACAGAACAGATGAAGAAGGTTCCGACCATCGTGCTCTCCGTGTCCTACAAGGGAGTGAAGTTCATCGACGCCACCAACAAGGTACAACCTGCTGTAGAGGGTCACTAGTGCAACAACACATCATCAGTAGGGCGAAACTAACCTGCCTCACCATGTTGGTCACCATGTTGGTCACCATGTTGGTCACCATGTTGGGCACCATGTTGGTCACCACTGACCCACCGTGTTCAGTTTACCAAACCTGCATCAGTCTGTCGTCGTTTCTACGGTACCGTCTGAACGAGTGAGAAACGGCTGCATCCTGCCAGAGACGAGCCCGTCCTCCTCCTTTACTGTTCAAAATACAGTTGTACTCCATTTCTGCCGCCTTACTAAAGTAATCAGAGTAAGGTGTTTAACCTGCTGTGCATGTTGAGGTGACGTCGCCTCATTTTTCTTAATTTCTCAGACGACGCTTTGAGGATGATGAATGAATCCCCTTGGCTTCTCTGTGAAGAGCTTTCCCTCTCGACACCCCTTTATCTTTCCATCTGCCCTCTTTCCTCTCGCTCAGCAGAACATCATCGCCGAGCACGAGATCCGGAACATCTCCTGCGCCGCTCAGGATCCCGAGGATCTGTCCACGTTCGCCTACATCACCAAAGACCTCAAGTCCAGCCACCACTACTGCCACGTCTTCACCGCCTTCGACGTGGTCAGTACCGAGCCTCCCGGCCGCCGCTCAGCCGCCGTCACGCCGTGTCCTCACGCCGTGTCCTCACGCCTGTCTCCTTCCTCCCCCCGACAGAACCTGGCCTACGAGATCATCCTGACGCTGGGCCAGGCCTTCGAGGTGGCCTACCAGCTGGCCCTGCAGGCCAGGAAGAGCGGCCACGGCTCGTCCACACTGCCCGAGAGCTTCGACAGCAAGCCCAGCAAGCCCATCCCCAAGCCCCGCATCAACATCCGCAAATCTGTAAGCGCCCCCTACTGCTCGGCCGCGGCACTGCTGCCAGAGAAAATCCATCACCGAGCGGCAGGTCTGATGGAGATTAGATGAGAGGGGCTGCCACGTTTTAACTTCCGCTCCGTGGTTGAACACGGTCACACCGTCTTCCGCCTCATTCACAGTTTGATACATTTAAATATACGACTGATGCCTTCGGATGGATTTTCTCTTGTTTTAACTCTTTAACTCATTTTCATTTTCTGTCTTTGCTTCTTATCGTTCTAACCAGCATCCCATCAACTTCCTGTCCCATCAACTTCCTGTCCCATCACCTTCCTGTCCCATCAACTTCCTGTCCCATCAACTTCCTGTCCCATCAACTTCCTGTCCCATCAACTTCCTGTCCCATCAACTTCCTGTCCCATCACCTTCCTGCCCCTTTTAATAGCCTTAACCCTTACGTTTTTTTTTCCAGAACAATTTCCATTACTCTCCCAAACTTTGTCATTTTCACCCCAATAAGCCTTTTATGCCATGCGTTTGCCTTACGGTTTTTTTTTTTTTGACCAATGATTGTAAAGTTCCCAAAATGTTAAATTGTCACCCCAATAAGCCTTTTAATAGCCTTACTATAGTCTTAACATCATTTCGGACCCATTTCCATCACTTTCCCAATTTTTCACATTTTTACTTATTTTGCCATACGCGACCCTTACGTTTTTTTTTCCAGAACAATTTCCATTACTCTCCCAAACTTTGTCATTTTCACCCCAATAAGCCTTTTAATAGCCTTACTATAGTCTTACCATCATTTCTGACACATTTCCATCACTTTCCCAATTTTTCATATTTTTACTTATTTTGCCATACGCGACCCTTACCCAGAACAATGACTGTAAAGTTCCCAAAATGTTTAATTTTCACCCCAATAAGCCTTTTAATAGCCTTACCATCCTGTCCCATCACCTTCCTGCCCCATCAACTTCCTGTCCCATCAACTTCCTGTCCAATCAACTTCCTGTCCCATCAACTTCCTGTCCAATCAACTTCCTGTCCCATCACCTTCCTGTCCCATCAACTTCCTGTCCCACCAACTTCCTGTCCCATCAACTTCCTGTCCTATTTCCTCTGCTGGTTCTGGTCCACCACCGTCTCGTCTCTGCTCATTTACATGGTTTCTACCTTCACCTCAGTTTACCAGACTAATCCTGGTGATGCCGGGAGCAAACGTTTTTGAAAATGCTCGAACACAGCAAAAATGCATCTTTGTGTGTGTTTGTGTGTGTGTGTGTGTGTGTGTGTGTTGCCCCCCTGCACTCTTCTCGCTCCATCCTCGCTCCTCTCCTCCGTCGTCCGGAGAGTGGCAGGATGGAGTGACGCCGCTTCGCGCACTGCAGCGAGCCGCGAGACGAAGAACAGAGGGATCGTCTCACGTCGAAAGTTAGAGGGGAGACGACAGAGACGTGCTGTGTGTGTGTGTGTGTGTGTGTGTGTGTGTGTGTGTGTGTGTGTGTGTGTGTGTGTGTGTGTGTGTGTGTGTGTGTGTGTGTGTGTGTGTGTGTGTGTGTGTGTGTGTGTGTGTGTGTGTGTGTGTGTGTGTGTGTGTGTGTGTGAGTGAGATGATGGACGACGGTCGGTGTACACACAATCTGCTGAGTCGGCAAACAGCACATTAACCATTAATCGCTTTCTTTTCCCAACTCTGTGTGTGTGTGTGTGTGTGTGTGTGTGTGTGTGTGTGTGTGTGTGTGTGTGTGTGTGTGTGTGTGTGTGTGTGTGTGTGTGTGTAATGGCTTGTGGTGTGCAGTAAAGCAGAGCTACTGCAGGATTCACTTAATATTCCTGTCGCCTCACAGCTATAATCTCATCCTGCAGCGTTAAAATACAGCTGCTCTGTTTCTCAGTGCTGCTCACCCACTCACTGTCATCTTCCGTGTGTGTGTGTGTGTGTGTGTGTGTGTGTGTGTGTGTGTGTGTGTGTGTGTGTGTGTGTGTGTGTGTGTGTGTGTGTGTGTGTGTGTGTGTGTGATCCGGCGCGGCTGCGTCAGTCGTCCTCATGAGGGCAGTGTGTCTGTAATCTGAGTGTTGAGTTGGAAAATGTGACTATGACTGTGTAATCTATTACTGTCAGTAATCTATTACCCTGAGCCTGTCACTCAAAGTGAGAACAGAAAAACAACATGGCGATAAAACAGTTCGTTTTCAAGCAGCAGGTCTGAGTCGATGCGTCGTCGTTTTATTAAATGAGGAAACGATGCCACATGCTGAAACACGGCGGAGCAGAGGAGGCGGGGCTTAATTGTGATTGACACATCCAGCAGCCAGTAGGGCTGCAGTGTGTGTCACACACTCCGGCCGCTCAGCCGATACACGAGTGTGTGTCACACTCAGTCGATACACGAGGCCGATGTTGCTGCAGAGGAAACGGCCCACAGTGGAAGGGGCGGGGCTTAGAACAACAAGTATTTCTATTGGCTGCAGGACGCCCCCACCTGTGAAGACATCAGTGGTCTAGTTTAGTAAAACTCCTTCTATTGTTCCTCCTTGAGTCTGGCTTTACCTGTTTTGTTTTTTAGTCCATCATTTTGAGCCTCCGTCTAGTTTTGTTCTGTCTTCTCTCGTTCACGTCTCATGAGAGTGAGTGAGTGAGTGAGTGAGTGAGAGAGTTAGAGAGTGAGAGAGTGAGGGAGTGAGTGAGTGAGTGAGTCTGGCAGTGAAGTTGGTGTGAGGACTCACTCTTTCACTGTGGCTGCTGTCTGTTCACTCTGTTCGTTGTTTAGTTGTAGGTTGACTGATTGTTGGTTGTGTGTCTGTTTGCTTTATTTGTTGTTGGTTGTCTGGTTGTTTAGTTGATTAGTTGTAGGTTTTCTGTTTGTTGGTTGTTTGTCTCTTTGCTTTATTTGTTGTCTGGTTGCTGATTGCTTGGTTGTCTGGTTGCAGATTGCTTGGTTGCTGGTTGCTTGGTTGTCTGGTTGTTAGTTGTTTGGTTGTCTGGTTGTTGGTTGTTGGTTGTCTGGTTGCTGGTTGCTGGTTGCTTGGTTGTTTGGTTGCTGGTTGCTTGGTTGTCTGGTTGCTTGGTTGTCTGGTTGCTTGGTTGTCTGGTTGTTTGGTTGCTTGGTTGTTTGGTTGCTGGTTGTCTGGTTGTTTGGTTGTCTGGTTGCTTGGTTGCTGGTTGCTTGGTTGTCTGGTTGTTTGGTTGCTGGTTGCTTGGTTGTCTAGTTGTTTGGTTGCCGGTTGTCTGGTTGCTTGGTTGCCGGTTGTTTGGTTGCTTGGTTGTCTGGTTGCTTGGTTGCCGGTTGTTTGGTTGTCTGGTTGCTTAGTTGCTGGTTGTTTGGTTGTCTGTTTGTTTGGCTGTTGGTTGTTTGGTTGCCGGTTGTTCGGCGCCGCCATGTGTCGCCCCACTTTGACCTCTGTGTGACCTCTGCCCCTGTAGGTCATCTTGCCCCCCTCCAGCCGCTGGTCACTGGGCCACATTCACCCCCCCCACCGGCCTCCTCTCCACCCTCCTCTTCCTCCCCCTCGACTCTTCCATCTTCCTCACAAAGCTCACTTCCAGGTCCTCCTCCTCCTCCTTCTCTCGCTCTTTAGTTCACTTCTTTTTCCTTTGATTTGTTTTCCTGTTCAATCAAAGAGAGACGTCGTCTGTAAGTTCTCCACTTTTCCGTGTGTGTGTGTGTGTGTGTGTGTGTTTGCAGTGTGTTTCAGCTTTAACTAAAGAAGTGTTGTTTGTTTATGTGCGACATAAAGCCGCCAGACTTTAGTGCTCCTCCACTCACGTTCCCCCGGCGGCCATCAGGCCTCAGCGCTGCTCCTCCAGGGTGATTAATGAAGTGGTGAATCAATAAGCTGCACAATTAACAGAGTTCAGCCAGACTCTCAACCCCCTGCTGAGTGCCGCCAGCGTGGCTCCCTCGGACCCAGCCACTCCTCGTCTTCATCCTCATCGTCTTCATCATCTTCACTGTAAAGCGGCAGGATGACTGAGCGGCAGTGGGAAGGTCTGAGTGAAGCAGATGGTCGACGAGAGGAGGAGTGATGTCACAGTTCTGTAATGTTATTGAGAACAACAGAAGTAACGGTTTAACTGTAAATTATCTTCTGACAAAATATCAAGAGGAGAAAAACAGCGGCAACTTTATCACAAGCAGAGTTAGCTCGCTGTGGCTCAGTCGTGTAATGGCTCGTCACGTAATTACATGCTACATGCTAAAGAGTTGCAGGCTCACACATCAGTCATGCTACATGCTAAAGAGTTGCAGGCTCACACATCAGTCATGCTACATGCTAGATGCTAAAGAGTTGCAGGCTCACACATCAGTCATGATACATGCTAAAGCGTTTTAGGCTCACACATCAGTCATGCTACATGCTAAAGAGTTGCAGGCTCACACATCAGTCATGCTACATGCTAAAGAGTTGCAGGCTCACACATCAGTCGTGCTACGTGCTACATGCTACACATGACTAAAATCTGACAGATCCTCTCGTCTCCAGCAGCGCGGTCCACAGTCTACACTCGCATAGTGCAGAGCGTAGCGAGACGCTACAGAGGATTACTAGAACTTTTTTTTTTTTCACAACAGTTCTGCAGGAAAAAAAAAAAAAAACCCAAAAGAGTCAAAAAGGAGATAAAACGTTTGATTTTAAGACGGATGTCGTTCCAGCTCCAGCTTCACGTCGTCGATGAGCCTGACGGATCAGTGCTGCTTAATCCTGGAACCCCAAACAGGATTAGCGTGTGTGTGTGTGTGTGTGTGTGTGTGTGTGTGTGTGTGCGTGTGTGCGTGTGTGTGTGTGTGTGCAGAGAGCAGATAAGGAGTTCTTGTACCAAAACCAGCAGATTGAGCAGCTTTCAGACCATGAATGTGTGAATGTGAGCAGCAGGTGCGATCCGCTGCTCCACCGCACCGACACCACCGCTTCCCTCGACACCTCATCTGCTCCGTGGCGGCACTTTATGTAAATGAGTTCACGTGTGTAGGAAGAACAGGAGCGCTGAGCGGGATGGTGGGAGTTTATCGTCCTGGGGTCACCAGCTTCTCTCTGTTCTCATGGTTCTTCATCTCCTCATGCTGACTCGTCTTCCTCTCGTCTCCTGCTTCCTCAGTGAGCTCTACACATCCTCCATCAGAATCTCTTCATCCAACTATCACCCAACTCTCTCATCCAATTATCATCCAACTCTCTCATCCAATTATCACCCAACTCTCTCATCCAATTATCATCCAACTCTCTCATCCAATTATCATCCAACTGACATCCAACTATCACCCAACTCTCTCATCCAATTATCACCCAACTCTCTCATCCAATTATCATCCAACTCTCTCATCCAATTATCACCCAACTCTCTCATCCAATTATCACCCAACTCTCTCATCCAACTATCACCCAACTCTCTCATCCAATTATCATCCAACTGACATCCAACTATCATCCAACTGACATCCAAGTATCATCCAACTGTCTCATCCAACTGTCTCATCCAACTATCACCCAACTCTCTCATCCCAGTATCATCCAACTGTCATCCAACTAGCATCGAAACTGTCTCAACTATCATCCAACTATCACCCAACTCTCTCATCCAACTGACATCCAACTATCGTCCAACTGGATTATCCAACTATCATCCAGATGATAATCCAACTGTCTCATCCAACAATCATCCAACTATCATTAAATTATAATCCAACTATCATCCAACTGACATCCAAGTATCATCCAACTGTCTCATCCAACTGTCTCATCCAACTATCACCCAACTCTCTCATCCCAGTATCATCCAACTGTCATCCAACTAGCATCGAAACTGTCTCAACTATCATCTAACTATCATCCAACTCTCTCATCCAACTATCATCCAACCGCTTCAGTCTCACTTCACCATCTTAATTAACTTGAAATCATCAGGAGGAAACAAAACAAACGGCGCAGTGGAGCGTGTGACAATGAATGATCATTTTCTTTCTCCCGCCCCACCCCTCATACCCGCCCCCCCCCCACCCCATCCCCCCCCCCAGATGGAGCAGCCGTCCATGGACCAGAAGGGCCACGCCAACGTTCCGTGGATCGTGGAGCCGGGTCAGGAGGCGAAGAGAGGAGTCAACACCAAGTACGAGACCACTATTTTCTAACATAGACCCGCCTTGTCCACTCCTGTGTGTGTGTGTGCCTTTGAGAGGCGGAGCTGTGCCGGGGCCCCGCCCCCTGGCCCCGCCCCCTGGGCCGGGCACGAGTGACGCACGCCGCCACGTCACCTCACCGGCAGCAAATTTTTTTTTACATTTTTTTTTCAAAGAGAGAATCCATGTGGCCCCGCCCCCTTTAGCCCAGCCTGTCGCTGCATGATGACGTCTGCGCTGCGTTGTCTCTTCTTCCTCCTTGTCTCGTTCTTTTTGCCCCCCCACCCCCACCCCCCTCTTTTTCTGCCCCGGGCCTCGTCCTCCCGCCTGCAGGGGCTGCGGGGGCGCATGACCTTTGAACCCAGGGCTGTGGTGCACTTCTCTGTCTCCGCCTGTAGGGGGCGTGCCCCCCCCCCCCCCCCCCTCCTCCGTGTTCTGGTGCGGCCGACCTGCTTCTTGTTTTTTTTCTTTCCTGTCCATGGATGCAACCATTTGGCTTCGTCTCTCTCCTCCTCCTCCTCCTCCTCCTCCATCCCTCGCTCCCCCCCTCCACCACTCGCCTCCGACCAGCCGCTCCACAGTGTTTTAGCTGTGCGGGGGGGGGGGGGGGGGGCGGGGAGGGGGGGGGGGAGTTTTAATCTGAAGGCAGGAGAGGTGATGTAGCATCTCAAACTGGTTGGTCCTGCAGCTACAGAATGTATTTCACTCCTCATCCTTTATAGCAGATTATTTTTTGGAGACACTAACAAACTTTGAAGCCGTTTTGAAGGAGGAACGTAGAACCCGCCTGTTGTTTTGGTTTTTTTTTTTTTTTTTTTTTTTTTTCTAGCACACTTTTTAATCCCGATGACGATCTCTTGTGTTTTTGTTTTTTTTTTATTGCGGCCTGTATTCTCACTGAACCTTTTGAGCGGTGTTAGCATGTGGCTAGTGGAGCATGGCGGGCCGGTCGGTGGGCGGGTGGGGGTGGGGGTGGCGGGTGGGGGCGGGGGGCGGGTGTGCGGGCTCTCTCGATAAGTCATCTCATCTCATTTTGCAGGGCAATGCCGGATGCTCATGTCTTTTACTGTGGAATGCAAAGAATGTAGCCAGCCCTACACATGGACCAATGTCTCTCACACACACACACACACACACACACACACACACACACACACACACACACACACACTGCAGGACTTCGCTCACTTTTGCCCACAATTCTCACTGAAGGACTGAAACATGGACGTTTCTCCACCGTGTTTAAGGTTGACTACAAACATGTTCTGGACACAGTGAACTCTGGACACACACACACACACACACACTGCTCTCTGAATGTTTTCTGAGCCCCCCCCCCCTCCCCTCCCCCTCCACCTGTGGGAGGCGGAGCCTGTGAGGACGGGTCACATGATGTCCGGCTGGCTCTCTTTTTAAGAACAAAATGTTTTTGGGTTTTTTTTGGTCAGATTTTTCTTTTGTTTTCTTTTCAACGTCAGAAAATAATCCAGATATATGCACAAGCGTGTGATTGGACTAGCCGCGACGCGCTAACGATGCTACGTGAACAAAAAAAAAAACCCGGCACCGAGCGTTTGGAGGAACAAAAAAACAAAAAACTAAAAAAAAAAAAAAAAAAAAAAAGTATTCTATTGCCCGACAATTTAATGTTTAATATGAGAGTATTATATTACCATGATTATGATTATTCTTGTGCAATTCTTGTCTACTGTTGTCTTAATGTTACATTATTTTTCTATGACATGCTGAGATCTAAAACACGACGCCGGTCCTTTAAAAGACTCGGGTGGTTTCGCTCGCTGTAACTCTTGGGTCAGGTCAACCTCCATCATCTCTACGGGGCTCTACTCTTACTAGCAGATGTACTATTTTAAAGGCAGTATTACTGTATTATTTGGATGGTATCCGATGATAAAATGTACATAGATATTTTGCCAACTTCATTGTTCATAGCTGTAATGTAGAGGAGGAGGAGAATAAAGGAGGTGCAGGAGGAGGGGGTCGAGAGGGTCGATTGTGTTTGGAGTGAAACTTGGATTATTTGGTGTCATCACTGCTGACCAACTGATGTACAAAGGCTTGGGCTTCCAGCACAATGATTTTTTGTAATTTGGGCCATTATTTATATCCTTGTAAAGCACATGAAATAAAATATGACTTGTACAACCATAAAAGAGGCTTTGAAATCGAGTTGCCTTTTTTTTTTTTCTTCCCACCCCTCAGCTGCTAAAGAAATGTGACGACCAAACAACGAGCCAGAATGTTATTTATCATTATGATCTTTCATTATCGCATTTGTTCACTGAAACAACGGCAAAATGGGGAATCGAACTCGCAACCCTGCAGTCGGACAGCGGCCCGCCAGCGGAGCCACGGTTCGTCTTTAAGGAGGAAGTGACCCGTTTTTTCTTGTTTCTTTCAAACTGGCCATGAAAACATGACTTTGCTACCGAAGCATGGTTCTCCTGCAGGACAGTGACACCTGGTGGTGGTTCATGTTATGACACAAGTTCAACTTTGACTTTAGATTTGTTTAAACTGTCAGCTGTGAAATAAATCAATCATTCTGGTCAGTTTGTAATTTTTCCAACTGTGTGATGTCATGTGAACTGATGAGGAACCTCATCAGAACCTCAGGAACCTCAGTGCTCGTTCCAAACCAGGAAGTACTGGTCGTACCAGTTACTCAGCCAACACAAGTACACTTCCACAAAGTATTAGTTACTTTTAAAAGTAAATAAAACAGGTACTGCACATTTACATCACGTGTCACAAATAAGAAGAAGCTGGTGGTAAAAAGTCCTCATAGTTACTTGTAACTATATAGGGTAATGAAGTACATGAAGTAATGAAGTAAATACAGTAATGAAGATGTCCTCCTGCTGACTGACAATAAATGGGTTCAGGTTTTCGTCAGAGTATTTTTGTACAGTTTGTAATTTTACTCAAGTAGAGGTTAACGCATTAAATGTAGTCAACTTCAGTACTTTTCTAATCAAAAGTAACTTCCGGGTCTGATCCATTCAAAACTCTTTCATGTTCCTCTACTTCTTATACACATTAATGTCATCTGTAAAGAAACTGTTGAGTAAAATACTTTACAGTATAAAGTATTTGATAAAGGTCTGAGTCAATGAAGAGCTATTTCGCAACGGGAAATATCAGTTTTTGTTGAAACGTTGAACGCGGCCTGTCACAATGTGAAAACAAACCATGAAGTGAGACTTAAAACAGAACCAGTTTGACTCTGGAAGACGAAAGGTGCATACAGACAGGAAGACAGTTAAAAGGTCAGATCGAATGAAAGAGTTTCAAACAGAATAAATGAAAGAAAATTCCATCAAACTGACTCGGAAGCAGAAAAAAAAACCTCGTGTGTGAAGTGTGAGTGCGTCCCGGCCTGAGCCGGCGGTCAGCCGCAGATTAACCAGATTAAAGCCTCCCAGAGCCAAACGGTCTGGACGACAGACCAGCTGCAGCTGCTGGACGTCGGTTCGACTCCAGCGGACTGACATTTCCACCCAGCCTCTGAAGAGCTGAGCCGGCAGCCGTCATGAGCCATAAACCGCAGGATGAAACGGCCGTCAAGCCTCCTGCAGGGGGCGATGGGGGGGGGGTGAGGGTGAGATTTACCACCATGTCGCAGTTTGCTGCTGCAATCTGTTGAAAAGCCACGACCCGTTTTACGGTTTTATGACGCCAGCAAAGAGAAAGTGGGAGTTAATTTGTGTGTGTGTGGGTCTGATGGCGCCAAGAAGCAAATGTTTCGCCGTGAGGCAGGATTCAGTGCGTCAAAGGAACCATCAAACACAGTTGAAGCTGCTGTTTGTCTCCTGGATGTGAAGCAGCGACGTCGTCCTCCACCACCGGAGCAGATCTGACACGACGGCGAAAAGACTCGGCGAGGAATTTTATTTTACGTAACGTGTCTCCGCTTCGTTCTGCTTCCTGTCGGGTGGGCGGGCGGGCGGGCCTCGGAACGCGCGGCAAACAATTCTGTCCACGGTGAACTGAACACGGTGTAGTACACATGCCAGGCCTTCAGGGGGCGCTGTGACTCGTCTGTGACTCGGCTAATACTCTATGGTGCAGAGTGACGGTGAGACTCCGCCTACTGGAGGAGTCAACATTCACTGAGCGTCAGCCGCTTCTGCCGCTCCGCCTGAAGCAGGAAGTCCGCCATGTTGGTGATGAGGGAGGCGGGGTTACAGGTCAAGAGGAGATGACATCATCGTGTTCAGATAATGTGCATCGTGTCTGTCCACACGTCAGAGCCGAGACGGAGTTTTGACATAGGGTACGTCCAAAAAGTCCCTCTTTGTTGTGAGACTTCCTAAAGGAGTTAGGAAAGGTGTTAGGAGGCTTCCTAAAGGAGTTAGGAAATGTGATCATGTTCACTTAGTGATGTCATAATAATGCGACGGCGGCACAAGTTTCTGAAAATGGACGATAAAAAGCACATCTAATGTTGTTCCAGCACATCGTTGCTTTGGTAACTTACATGATCTCCTTTTCTCTCATCCTGAGTTTCATGAACCGGCCCTTTAAATGATGGATTAGGAGATAGGAGGGACTGTTAGGAGATAGGAGGGACTATTAGGAGACAGGAGAGACCAATAGGAGACAGGAGGGACTGTTAGGAGATAGGAGAGACTATTAGGAGATAGGAGGGACTATTAAGAGATAGGAGGGACTGTTAGGAGATAGGAGGGACTATTAAGAGATAGGAGGGACTGTTAGGAGATAGGAGGGACTATTAAGAGACAGGAGGGACTATTAAGAGACAGGAGGGACTGTTAGGAGATAGGAGAGACTATTAGGAGATAGGAGGGACTGTTAGGAGATAGGAGGGACTGTTAGGAGATAGGAGGGACTATTAAGAGACAGGAGGGACTATTAAGAGACAGGAGGGACTGTTAGGAGATAGGAGGGACTATTAAGAGACAGGAGGGACTACTAAGAGACAGGAGGGACTGTTAGGAGACAGGAGAGACTAGTAGGAGATAGGAGGGACTATTAAGAGATAGGAGGGACTGTTAGGAGATAGGAGGGACTGTTAGGAGATAGGAGGGACTATTAAGAGACAGGAGGGACTATTAAGAGACAGGAGGGACTGTTAGGAGATAGGAGAGACTATTAGGAGATAGGAGGGACTGTTAGGAGATAGGAGGGACTGTTAGGAGACAGGAGGAACTGTTAGGAGACAGGAGGAACTGTTAGGAGATAGGAGGAAGAAGGAGAAGACTTGATCTCCTGCTTCGGGATCAATAAAAACACGACAACATCAGAGCCTCTGAAAGTTTATTTCTCCACCAGTGACATGAAAACGTCCTGAGATCAGATCAGCCAGGAGGGACAGACTGCGGCTGGACACAAACCCGCCCCCACCCTCAAACCCGCCCCCACCCTCACCATGATTTCATTTTTGTTTTAGTGCAGAGTCCCTCAGCCCACCACCGCGTCCAGCAGGAAATCCTCGAGCACCGCAGAGTTTCACAGTAAAGCTGCTTTTGTAAAGGGAAAAGGCTCAGAACAGCAGAGTTCCGCCCCGGACCGGAACTTCATGATCAGCAGTTCGATCCTGAGCGCCGGTTTCACGTCATTAAAGCACCTTTGTTTTTTTTGTTTGTTTGTTTTTAAGACATTTTTTGAACAAAGTAAAGTGAGAAAGTGAAGTTTTTAAAAGTAGTGGAGTCGTGAAGAGTCACACGCTGAAGAGCCTCGGCGTTTGCCGTCTGCTGCGTCCATGGTTGTGTTTAACACGTTTAACACGTTTAACGTCACAGCACCCTCTGCAGGACGTAGAGGATCCCGATGTTGTCGATGGTGACGAAGGTGGAGAAGTCGGAGGAGACGTGGATCTTCTTTAAAGCGCTTCCCGTTGGATAGAAGGTCTGCAGGGCTTCACCTTTCTCCACGTCCCACCACTAGAGGGAGCAAGAGAGACACAACTGTTAAACATCACAAGTCCATCGTTTTGTTACTGAAATCCATCATTTTCCCCTTCTGGAGGCGTCGTTCTTCAACCTTCCTCCTCAACGATGAAGAGGAAGAGGAGATGACGACTGAACAGGATGAAGAGGTGTAGACGATTCAGTCCGCACACTGTGTGGACTTGTACTACCTCTTTGTGCCACCAGGTGGTGCAGTGAGTCGCCGCAGGATAAAGTACCAGTTTTATGTAAATAACCAAAGAAAAGCTGGAGACGGCGCTATTGAAGGGACCAATCACTCGTTCATTCACGACTTTCACCATCAGGACCCTGAACGCAACGCACGCAGAGTCTGTTCTACCAAACAAGTAACAGAAGCAATAAATTAAAAAAAAAGAACAAGTCTTGATTGATTTTTATCTGATGTGTCATCAATCACTGGACTGAAATGAAATGATGCCACGGTGGAAAACCTCAGGAACAGGCTCCACCCTGAGCTACGACCTGGTCTACCTGAAGGAACAGGCTCCACCCTGAGCTACGACCTGGTCTACCTGAAGGAACAGGCTCCACCCTGAGCTACGATCAGGCTACCTGAAGGAACAGGCTCCACCCTGAGCTACGACCAGGTCTACCTGAAGGAACAGGCTCCACCCTGAGCTACGACCTGGTCTACCTGAAGGAACAGGCTCCACCCTGAGCTACGACCAGGTCTACCTGAAGGAACAGGCTCCACCCTGAGCTACGACCTGGTCTACCTGAAGGAACAGGCTCCACCCTGAGCTACAACCAGGCTACCTGAAGGAACAGGCTCCACCCTGAGCTACAACCTGGTCTACCTGAAGGAACAGGCTCCACCCTGAGCTACGACCTGGTCTACCTGAAGGAACAGGCTCCACCCTGAGCTACGACCAGGTCTACCTGAAGGAACAGGCTCCACCCTGAGCTACGACCTGGTCTACCTGAAGGAACAGGCTCCACCCTGAGCTACGACCAGGTCTACCTGAAGGAACAGGCTCCACCCTGAGCTACGACCTGGTCTACCTGAAGGAACAGGCTCCACCCTGAGCTACAACCAGGCTACCTGAAGGAACAGGCTCCACCCTGAGCTACAACCTGGTCTACCTGAAGGAACAGGCTCCACCCTGAGCTACGACCTGGTCTACCTGAAGGAACAGGCTCCACCCTGAGCTACGACCAGGTCTACCTGAAGGAACAGGCTCCACCCTGAGCTACGACCTGGTCTACCTGAAGGAACAGGCTCCACCCTGAGCTACGATCAGGCTACCTGAAGGAACAGGCTCCACCCTGAGCTACGACCTGGTCTACCTGAAGGAACAGGCTCCACCCTGAGCTACGACCTGGTCTACCTGAAGGAACAGGCTCCACCCTGAGCTACGACCTGGTCTACCTGAAGGAACAGGCTCCACCCTGAGCTACGACCTGGTCTACCTGAAGGAACAGGCTCCACCCTGAGCTACGACCTGGTCTACCTGAAGGAACAGGCTCCACCCTGAGGCGAAGTGGGTCTGTTTGTTCAGGCTACCTGAGGGAAAGTCAGCACTGCTTAACCACAGAAAAAAACTAAATGGTGTGTGTGTGTGTGTGTGTGTGTGTGTGTGTGTGTGTGTGTGTGTGTGTGTGTGTGTGTGTGTGTGTGTGTGTGTGTGTGTGTGTGTGTGTGTGTGGTGCAGGGAGCTAATCCATCTTCCTCTTACATAAATAGCTCGACTCCGAGGGGAGAAGCTTCAGTCTCTAAATGTTTTACAGAAAATCAAGAGAAAGAAAAGTGGAGGAGGAGGTGATGAAGAGGAGGAGGAGGTAGTGAGGAGGAGGTGATGAGGAGGAGGAGGTAGTGAGGAGGAGGTGATGAAGAGGAGGAGGAAGTATTGAGGAGGTAGTGAGGAGGAGGTGATGAAGAGGAGGAGGAGGTAGTGAGGCGGAGGAGGTCAAGAGCAGGAGGAGGAGGAGGAGTGAAGAGATGGGGTGAGGAGGTAGTCAGGAGGAGGCGAGGAGAAGGAGGTGAAGAGGAGACAAGGAGGAAGAAGATGTGAGGAGGAGAAGGAGATGAGGAGGAGGAGGAGGTGTGGAGAAAGAGGAGGAGGAGTTGAAGACAAGGAGATGAGGAAATGAAGAGGAGGAGGAGGAATAAGTGAAGACAAGGAGATGAAGAGGAGGAGGTGAGGAGATGAAGAGGAGGAGGAGGAGGAGGAGGAGGTGGAGCTGCAGCATGTGATCGACCCTAAAACCGCTCTGAGATCTTCATCTTCCACTCATCATCATCATCATCATCATCATCATCATCATCATCCCTCCATCTCCTCCAGACGACCCCCAGTCACCACGGGACAACCCAGGACAACGTCCTCTTGTCTCGCCGCGTCACTGCGGCTGGTGAAGACATGGACACCGTGAAGACGCCGAGTCCTCCACGTGGGACGGAGACGGACAGGGACCGTCCCAGAGCCGGTCACTGGAGGGTGCAGGAGCTTCACTTCTGACTGCATGAAGGAGGCGCGAGCGTCAAGCCGGCGGCGGCCGGGGGGACGGCGCCTCATTAGCATTCCTGTCCTCTCTGAGGACTGCAGTCGTCAGAAAACCTGTGATTTTCATCTGAGCTGGGTGGAGGAGGTGGAGGAGGAGGTGGAGGAGGGGTGGAGGAGGTGGGGGGCTGATAAACAAAACACCTTTTGTTCCAGTTCCAACACTCGACAACAGAGAAGAGAGATGAAAGGGGCCATGAAGACGTGGAGACGGGACTGTCATCACCCAGCAGGAAGAAGAACATCACGGCTATTTATAAAACTGCCTCTTTTTTTTTTTTTTTTTTTTGTTTGTTTTTTTTAGGAACGCTGCTGACGGAGCAGCCGGCGTCACGACCGCTGCTCAACGGTTCAGGGCAAATGCAGAAACGCCGCGGCGTCGCAGGTAGACACTCGCCAGACGCGCTGCACTGAGAGCGTCTCTGCAGAGACGGGACCGTAAAGGCCTCGGGGCAGGTTTCTCTACCCGGCAACAGGCGACGGCCGAAACGTGATTGGCTAAAAAAAAGCTCTAGCATGAAAACCAAGGCCGTCCCCCCCCCCCCCAACTCTTTGAACGCCAGCGCGTTCGTCATGAGTAGCTACTGGCAGGGCGTCTTCGGGAGTCTTCGCCGTCTCCGTCGTTATCTCTTGCCAAATTGCATGATGGGTAATTTGTCTTCCCACGTCTACACCGGTCCGGCGTCAGCGCGTCCTCGATAAAAGTGGGCGGAGCGAGAACGCATCCGGGTGTTCCATGTTACTCGATGAGAAACGGCCTCAGGACTGAAGAGAAGAAGGGAAGAAGGTGTGAAAGAGAGATGGGAGGAAAGCGGAGGAGGAGGAGGAGGAGGAGGAGGAGGAAGAGCGCTGAGGGAGCTCTAAACCATGTACTGAGGTGAGATAAGGTGAAATTGTGTTTCTCTCTTTCTCTCCTCCTCCTGATAAGTGATGTTTGACAACAGCAGTGGCAGGAGAGGGAACACTCCATCCATCTGGGACTGTGTGTGTGTGTGTGTGTGTGTGTGTGTGTGTGTGTGTGTGTGTGTGTGTGTGTGTGTGTGTGTGTGTGTGTGTGTGTGTGTGTGTGTGTGTGTGTGTGTGTGTGTGTGTGTGTGAGAGACGTGCATTTCAGCTCTGTGTCCTGCTGAAGAGTTGTGTGCAGACAGACAGACAGACAGACAGACAGACAGACAGACAGACAGACAGACAGACAGACAGCTCAGATTCAGTCCACCATCATCATCATCATCACCATCTTCATCACTCCTCATATCAACCTGGACCAGACTCAACAATCTTTTCTCACTGAGGTACTTTGCTGCTTTTGTTCCTGCAGCATGATGGTGTGAACGACTGAGTGTGTGTGTGTGTGTGTGTGTGTGTGTGTGTGTGTGTGTGTGTGTGTGTGTGTGTGTGTGTGTGTGTGTGTGTGTGTGTGTGTGTGTGTGTGTGTGTGTGTGTGTGTGTGTGTGTGTGTGTGTGTGTGTGTGTGCGTGTGCGTGTGATCAGGATGGGCCTTTTCACACCTGCCGCCTCCCTCTTAGACTGTGGCACTGTGTGACGGATTGTCTCATCGCCGTTTGGTGTGTGTGTGTGTGTGTGTGTGTGTGTGTGTGTGTGTGTGTGTGTGTGTGTGTGTGTGTGTGTGTGTGTGTGTGTGTGTGTGTGTGTGTGTGTGTGTGTGTGTGTGTGTGTGTGTGTGTGTGTGTGTAAACAGGTACGTTTCCTGGCAGGAAGAGGAATGATGGAGTGTTGGATGTGACAGTCTCTCTTTCTCTAGAGCTTCAGCCCGTGTCCCAGTACGACAGCAGCATGTCGGCCACTATAATGGCAACCTTAAAAACATGGTGAAACAGGCCTTAGAGCAGGATGAAACAGGCCCTGATGTAGGATGAAACAGGTCCTGATGTAGGATGAAACAGGTCCTGATGAAGGATGAAACAGGCCCTGATGAAGGATGAAACAGGCCCTGATGAAGGATGAAACAGGTCCTGATGAAGGATGAAACAGGTCCTGATGTAGGATGAAACAGGCCCTGATGTAGGATGAAACAGATCCTGATGAAGGATGAAACAGGTCCTGATGAAGGATGAAACAGGCCCTGATGAAGGATGAAACAGGTCCTGATGAAGGATGAAACAGGTCCTGATGAAGGATGAAACAGGCCCTGATGCAGGATGAAACAGGTCCTGATGAAGGATGAAACAGGTCCTGATGAAGGATGAAACAGGCCCTGATGCAGGATGAAACAGGCCCTGATGTAGGATGAAACAGGCCCTGATGTAGGATGAAACAGGTCCTGATGCAGGATGAAACAGGCCCTGATGTAGGATGAAACAGGCCCTGATGAAGGATGAAACAGATCCTGATGTAGGATCAAACAGGCCCTGATGTAGAATGAAACAGATCCTGATGTAGGATGAAACAGGCCCTGATGCAGGATGAAACAGGTCCTGATGCAGGATGAATAAATACTGTATTACATAAACAAATATGGTGTACTTCCTTCAGTTATACAAGTGGTCATGTAATATTTTACTTATACCATCAATCAATATAAACTATTCATTTAATTCTAAGGTAGCTTATTTTTCTCCACAGTTAAAATAAAACATGTGCACATGAACACGTGCATGTTTTTGCTCTGACTCTACATTGGTTCCATTTTTTTTTCCTTCTTTATGTCACATTTCCTTCTCAATCCGAAAATATTTAGCGATTGCTCATTTTCCCGGCACGTATTGACGAGAAGCAGAAGATGTTTAATTAAAGGGTGGACTGGAGCGGCTCACAGCAGGAGGTCCAGCAGGCCGACGCCACGGGCCTGCTGCTTTAATGACCCTCACTGCACCGGGGGCACCACCGGGAAAATAACACATCAGGGCAAAGGAGAAAGAAGAACGGAGGGAGGAGGAGGAGGAGGAGGGGAAAGAGGAAAACAATGGGCAGCCGTCAAGCTGCAGGCGTCCCGTTGCATCATGGGAGACGTCACCGCCATTCACCACTCTCCTCCTCCTCCTCCTCCTCCTCCTCCTCCTCCTCCTCCTCCTCCTCCTCCTCCTCCTCCTCCTCCTCCTCCTCCTCCTCCTCCTCCTCCTCCTCCTCCTCCTCCTCCTCCTCCTCCTCCTCCTCCTCGACATGAAGGCAAATGGATTTCACTGATTTCCTGATTCTCTGCTTTAAACACACACACACACACACACACACACACACACACACACACACACACACACACACACACACACACACACACACACACACACACACACACACACACACACACACACACACACACACACACACTAGCCTGAAGGCGGCTAGCTCCGTTAGCTGTGACAGCTGTTATTTCCAACTTAATTATTTTTGTACTAACATGCACGTGATTATGTTTTTTCCATTACTTACGATAAGAGTCGGACATTTTTTTTTTCAAACTGAAATTTCCTAAAGCCATTCCCCTCAAAAGGAAATAGTTTCAGTTCAATATAAAATTGCTTGTTTTTGTTCAATTGTCGTTATGATGTGTGTATTTCAGCGTCTTCATCTCTAATGGTTGTTTCAATGGAGCCCTCAGGCTCACATGTTATTCAGCGCTTCACGCCACTTCAGGCTACGTTTAGACGTAACGGGCTTTTTACCAAAACAGACATTTCCCCCCTCTACCTTTAAAAAATAAATAAATAAATAAACAACCTCTTCATTCACACCGACCTGCATGTCAACCTGGTTCAGAGCTTTTTTTACAAATACCCGGGGAAACGAGGCCTCGGTGTCATTCAGGAGAGTCTCTGATCCAAACATGGAAATCCACCCCCCCCCCCCCCCCGATCGTCTGGAGTGAAACCTAGTCCTCACAGCGGCTGACGATCAATTCCAATCAATTGAACCGGCGGCTGAGGATCAATTCAGAGGAAACACCTGGAGGGGGAGAGGACGACGCCTCTCGGCCTTTCAAGACTGATTTAAAACAATGATCACTCTGAGAGCTGGAATGAAATGATCTGATGGCTTCAGCGTCGCTTCTTCACGGGGAGAGAGAGAGAGAGAGAGAGAGAGAGAGACAGAGAGAGAAACAGAGAGACAGAGAGAGAAACAGAGAGACAGAGAGAGAGAGAGACAGAGAGAGAGAGACAGAGAGAAACAGAGAGAGAGAGACAGAGAGAGAGACAGAGAGAGACAGAGAGAGAGAAAGACAGAGACAGAGAGAGAGAGAGAGAGAGAGAGCCAGAGAGAGAAACAGAGAGAGAGAAAGACAGAGAGAGACAGAGAGAGAGAAAGACAGAGAGAGAGCGAGAGAGAGAGACAGAGAGAGACAGAGAGAGACAGAGAGAGAGAAAGACAGAGAGAGAGAGAGAGAGACAGAGACAGAGAGAGAAACAGAGAGACAGAGAGAGAGAGAGAGACAGAGAGAGAGAGACAGAGAGAAACAGAGAGAGAGAGAGACAGAGACAGAGACAGAGACAGAGAGAGAGAGAGAGAGAGAAAGACAGAGAGAGAGAGAGAGAGAGAAAGACAGAGAGAGAGAGAGAAAGGCAGAGAGAGAGAGAGAGACAGAGAGAGAGAAAGACAGAGACAGAGCACCTGTCCACCTCATCCCTCCTCTTCCTCCTCCACCTCCTCCGAGGACACCACCATCCAGGTAGAAGAGGTTGCGCCTCCTCCCTCCTCCCTCCCTCCTCCCCTCCCCCCTCCCCCCCTCCCCCCCCCCCCCTCCCCACCAGGAGCAGCCCAGACAGTGATGGTGGGTGACATACCTTGACGTAGCCTCCCGTCGACACCAGCAGAGAGTCGTCCGGAGAGAAGTGCAGATCGGTGACCCAGCCGCCGTGAAGCGAGTCCAGGGCGTCCCTCCCGTCCCGCCCGTCCCGCGAGCAGATCCTCAGCAGGGAGCCGTCCTTCACACTCCACAGCTGAAACACACAGAGACACGCTGGTCGTCGTCGCAGTGGGACCGTGAGGACACTTGATATCCAACCCCCCCCCCCCCCCCCCCGTCTAACGTCTCCACAGGGAACCAATCAGTAGAAACTGATTTTAAATGACGTGGCTCCACATTCAGCAAAGTTTCTGGTTTTGAAAACACGGAAGTGCCAGACAGTGATGTAGTTTGTTCTTCAGGCCA
>NC_137671.1:2416735-2418153 GCF_963422515.1 Blennius ocellaris
GAAGGACTTTGCACTCCCCGGACCGCCAGCGCCACACCTGCGAAGGGGGGGGGGGGGGCAGACCTCCGTCACCACAAGACCTCCGTCACCACAAGTACTTCAACATTCATCAGTGAACCCAGAAGAGCTTTCCAATTCCCCCCATTATATGTTAAACTAGGACTCTAAGGACTGTTCCTCCGTCATGGTCACCGAGCTGAAACACCACCGGCAATGGTTCTGATGGTCCAGTCGGACTGACGATATAGAGACAGTCTGATTGATGGACTGATGGAGAGACGGAGGAGTCGGAGGAGAGGAGCAGTTGGAGCAGAATGGTTCAGATCCATCAGATCTCTGAGGCGACGCTGCACTGAGGGTCAGAATCAATCACTGGACAGCATCGGCTGCTCTTCACATTCACTCTGCGTCTGAACAGCCTCTGGGGGAGGAAGAGCGACGGAGCGAATACTGAGTGTGGAAGGAGGTGCTGCAGTGGAGCAGTCTGACTGGGAGGAAGAGGAGGAGCAGTGATGAAGAGCGAGAGGAGGAGACAGAGAGAGAGAGACTGAACACCAGAAGAGAGATCTGCAGCGAAGGAACGAGGAGGAGGAGGAGGAGGAGGAGGAGGAGGAGGAGGAGGAGGAGGAGGGGAAACTTTTTTAACAGGTAAAGAAAAAAAACTGAAACTGGAATGGATAGCAAGGAGGAGGAGGAGGAGGAGCAGGGGGAGGTGGAGGAGGAAGAGGAGACAGGAGGGAGGAGGTGGAGGAGGGAGGATGAGGAGGTGGGTGGAGGTGAAGGAGGATGAAGAGACAGGAGGGAGGAGGAGGAGGAGGGAGGTGGAGGAGGGAGGAGTCACAGCCTCTCCTACCCGGATGGTGGTGTCCTCGGAGGAGGTGACCAGGGTGTGGTTGTCCCGGCTGAACTGGCAGTGCAGGACGGTCTTGGTGTGTCCCTGCAGGACGGACAGAGTCGTCCCAGAGGGGACCTCCAGCACCTGGAGCAGAAAGGAGGGGACGGAGGGAGAAAGTACTTCAGGGGAGAGAACCGGACACGAGAGCTCCACCTGGTGGAGGCTCTCAGGACTGCAGCTCCGTGGAAAACCACCCACATGTGGACCACTATGGGGTCACATTTGTGCCAAAATTCTGAGCGAGCGATGGGAAAATTTGAGCGCAAAAAATGTATTGTGCAACACTAATAGCATTTTGAGGAAATATTTCAATTGCACAAAGAAAAACTTGACATTGCGCTCAAAAATCATTTCTGCGCTCAGATTCTTCTTCTTCTTCTTCTTCTTCTTCTTCTTCTTCTTCTTCTTCTTCTTCTTCTTCTTCTTCTTCTTCTTCTTCTTCTTCTTCTTCTTCTTCTTCTTCTTCTTCTTCTTCTTCTTCTTCTTCTTCTTCTTCTTCTTCTTCTTCTTCTTCTTCTTCTCT
>NC_137671.1:2418353-2458353 GCF_963422515.1 Blennius ocellaris
AGAGAGAGAGAGAGAGAGATTTTTCAGAATTTTGGCACAATATAACCCCATAGACCACAACGGTAGCGAACCTGCAAACTCCACAGAGGAAGGATTCCTTCGACCGTGTGTGTGTGTGTGTGTGTGTGTGTGTGTGTGTGTGTGTGTGTGTGTGTGTGTGTGTGCTACCTGTACACAGCCGTCCTCCTGTCCCAGCGCCACGGCTGACGGTTCCCTGCAGAGACAGCAGCACCGGATCCTGGAGGACTTCTCCTCGGACTGGAACAGAACCGAGCCGGTTCTACCATCACGCACCTGACACACACATACACACACACACACACACACACACACACACACACACACCCTTGTTATCCCCCAGCTTCACGGTGTGGCGTCGTCCCACGTCTCAGCGTCCCGCCGCTCACCTGCAGCCTGTTGCAGTTGTCGGCGGCAGACACGACGACCTCGTCGCCGTCGAAGACGACGTCGGAGTCTCTCTTCAGCCGGACCGCCGACGACGTGTGAACCTTCTTCGTCTCCCACAGCTGCACGACGAGGGATCGAAGTGTGTATTGATAACATGCTGCATGTAGATTACCGTATACTTCCTAATAGGTTCATCGCGGACACCAGCGGGCCACAACCTTGGTTTTTTTGGCGCCATGGATCAGTTTTAATGTCAGACAATATATTTCACGGACCGGCTTTAACGCGTGGCGGATAAATACAACTAATTTAAAACGAATGGCGGAGCAAAGTTTAGAATAAAATAAAATGACATTGACTGTTGTTTCTGCATTTTTGCACCCACTGCACCATTTGATCAAGTAGTGGGGTTTGTTTTTTTTCTTTACAAAAGGAGGGTGCTCGTCTATTAGGAACTGTACGGTAAATGGATTTCACTTGTGCAGTGTATTCTATAAATACATACACATATATATATATACACACACACACACACACACACACACACACACACACACACACACACACACACACACACACACACACACACACACACACACACACACACACACACACACACACACACACACACACACACACACACACACACACACACACACACACACACACACACACACACAGTGTCCTCACCCTGACGGTGTGGTCGTCGGAGCAGGACAGCAGTTGTGAGCCGTCCTGCGAGAAGTGAACACGTTGGACCCAGCTCAGGTGGCCGCTGCAGTCGGCCATCTTTTTATTGTCCTCCAGGTCCCACAGCTGGAGACACACACACACACACACACACACACACACACACACACCACACACACACACACACAACACACACACACACAGTGTGCACAGTCAAACCTCGGCTTGATTTCTAAATGAAACAAAGACACGTTTAAACAAATTTTATGTCAAAACTAACATGAGTAGAGATTGCTTTTTATTAAAGGCTCATATTATATAAAATCTACTTCCTAAAGAAGAAGTGACGCCCCCAGAAGAGAAGACAGTGTGTCCTCTCTCTCTCTCTCTGTTCCAGGTTTTAAAAAGTGTGTTGCTCCAAGCAGCCAATCAGAAATCAAACCCCACACAGTGTCATCGGGGGTTTAGCCAATCACAATCAAGGTAGGCTCCTCCCCCTTTGACTCCTCCCACAATCAGGCAGCTCTGCTCTGGCACATGGCGCCACGAGAGGAAGTGCTTCCTCCTCTCCCATATATGGGCGTGTGTGTGGTGGGCGGAGCCAGTCCAGCTCACACAGACACAGCAGATTCTGAATGCAGCTCCTAGGATCCGATATTCTAATGGAGGAGAATCAAGGAGGAGCTGGAAACCTTGAAGTTTAGGTTTTAATAGAGAAGGATGAAATAAAACAGTGAACACGTGAAGAAGTAATCAGAGTAAATAAAAGTGACGGAGACGCTTCACCTCCACTGCGTAGTTGGAGAAGGCGATGGCGAGCAGGTTGGAGGAGGACAGACGTCACAGTGCTGCACCGAGCTCAGACGGTTGGTCCTGATCTCCAGGAGGAGGTCTGAGGAGTCCACGTCAAACACCTGGAGCACACACACACACACGTCAAACACCTGGAGCACACACACACAGACGTCAAACACCTGGAGCACACACACACACACGTCAAACACCTGGAGCACACACACACACACGTCAAACACCTGGAGACACACACACACACACGTCAAACACCTGGAGCACACACACACACACGTCAAACACCTGGAGCACACACACACACACGTCAAACACCTGGAGCACACACACACACACACACACACACACACACACGTCAAACACCTGGAGCACACACACACACACACACGTCAAACACCTGGAGCACACACACACACACACACACACACACACACACACACACACACACACACACACACACACACACACACACACACACACACACACACACACACTGACACACACACACACACACACACACACACACACACACACACACACACACACACACACACACACACACACACACACACACACACACACCAGAGCAGCGTTCCTGGCAGCACAGACGAGTTTCTTCCCGTCGTTGGTCCAGCTGCTGCACTTCACCAGGACGTCTTCCTCCGCTGTCCTTGAACTCGTCTCTCACGTTGATCGTCTTCCACTCGTTAGCCGACGACACCTGAAACAGCTGCAAACACACAAAACACAGACAAGCTAGCTTAGAAGGTTAAAACCACTAAAACCACTAAAAGATTCAAAGTCGCTCGTCGGAGAGGAACGGTTGCTGAGCTGCCGTCTTTGTTTTTCAGGATAACTTCTGCCGGAGCTCGTCCGTGATTGGACGTTGAGTGGCGATACCTTGACGGTGCCGTCATTGGAGGACGTGGACAGGAAGCTGTCGTCGGGGGAGAAGCAGCAGTGGTTGACCGGCTCAAAGTGACCGAACATGGTGTTCTGAGAGGACGGCTTGTTCAGGTTCCACAACTTCAGGGACACAAAGACAAGACAGGTCAGAGGTCATCAAGCACGTCCACTGAAGCCCCCTGCAGGTCAACATGGGTCATAAACGTCCACTGGAGCCCCCTGCAGGTCAACATGGGTCATATATGTCCACTGGACTGATTAGCATTAGCATGCTGTCCCCAGCTGGATTACGCTAACGGTTCAGTGGGTCATATATGTCCACTGGAGCCCCCTGCAGGTCAACAAGGGTCATAAAGGTCCACTGGACTGATTAGCATTAGCATTCTGTTCCTGGCTGGATTAGGCTAACAGTACCCGTTTAGCTTAGCTGCAGTGAGCCGTATCTGGCTAACTTGTGCTAATGCTAACTGTTCAGTACCTTGATGCCATTAAACTATGCGATTGTTCCGAAAATCAACGTTCCGGCTGTTAACCAATCCGATTTCAACCAACCACAGAAAGCTGTGAAAGGTTGTGAAGGCTGTGCTGTCCAGCGATTGGCTGCCGGGGGCAGTGGGCGTGGCCTGGCTCACACAGGCCGACTCCAGTTAAATCGGGTTCATCGCGGGACTTCGCGGGTATTTTTTTTTTTTTGCACACGCGCGTTTTGGCCCGGACTCGCGCTCAGCACCTTGACGTTGAGGATCTTGTCGTTGGAGCACGTGGCCAGCAGGAGGCGCCGCGCGGTGTTGGTGAACTGGCAGTGGTTGACCTGCTCCTCGTGCTCCTCCTCGAAGACCCTGAGCAGCATGGCGCGCTCCACGTTCCACACCTGGAGACCACGTCAGCACTGGGTCAGGGTCGCCCGACTCTCCGGGGGGGGAGGGGGGGGGAGGGGGGGGGGGGCGAGTACCAACCTTGACCTTCCGGTCGCTGGAGCAGGTGGCGAGGAGTCGGTCGTCCGGGGAAAAGGCGCAGCACAGAACTTCGTCGTCGTGGGCCTGGATCTCCGTCAGCTTCTCGCCCGACGTGCTCTTGAACACCTGACGGGGACAAACGTAGGTCCGTGAGCCGACGCCATTCGCACGGAGACGCACGGGCGGCGGGAGGCGAGCACCTTGAGGGTCTTGCTGGCGCCGCAGGAGGCCATCTTGGTCCCGTCGTGCGAGAAGCAGGCGGCGTAGACGGAGCCCTGGTGAGGGTGGAGCACCAGGCGACACAGGCTCTCCACGCTGCTCTCATTCCTGCAGGCACACGTCCCAGAAAGACAAACAAAAACAAAACAAAAAACGCACAGAGACTCTTCAGTGAGGAGGAAACACGGCGTCCTGCAGCTCAACATGGAGAGACGCCACACAGAAACACTGTTATAATAATACTCGAAACACTCGACAGGATTGGTGGAGGCCAACTTGACAACACACGTGATCGGACACGTCGATAAACACCGACTGAGCTGCGATGAATCACCTTTACAAGCTCTGTGTAAATAGAGCAGCAGCGATGGAGGGGTTAATAAACGTTTGTGTAGCTTGTAAAGCGGAATGTGTAGTTGTTGTACCTGTAGACTTCTTTCCTCTCCACACTTCTTACAACCTCAGGACAAAACCCCTCGCTGCTGATTGGCCGTGAAAACAAGGTGCGACTTCCCATCGACAC
Organism: Blennius ocellaris; assembly: GCF_963422515.1. Taxonomy (NCBI): domain Eukaryota; kingdom Metazoa; phylum Chordata; class Actinopteri; order Blenniiformes; family Blenniidae; genus Blennius; species Blennius ocellaris. The sequence continues at coordinate 2,422,866 of NC_137671.1, forward strand.
AGGAGCCATTGGTATAATGGGAATTAACAAGTTGTCGTAGATTCATGCATGTTTGTGTTGTTCGCTGCTTGACGCCTGCCGGGCCTCGAGTCGTTGCACCTTGTACTTATAGAAGATATTTAACGGCGCCGCTCTGAGACGTCTTCAAGGTCTCTGGAGGAATATCTTATCTTATAGCGTTCCTCCCTTCTCAGCTCACATAGAAGCATACTTACACACACACACACACACACACACACACACACACACACACCAGTGTTAACCTGCTTCGTTGTATCATGGAATGAGAAAGTAACCGCCTACTTCAACGTTGGGAATAAAAGCGGGCAGCAGAGGGAAGAACATCGCAGATCGATGAAGGAGCTGTCAGGTGACTTCACTCTCTGCCCTTGAGCAAGAATCTTGATTGTTGTGACTATTATGGCTCTCGATACTGGGGGTTTGTCTCTTTTCTCTCATTCTAGCAGGTTTTTCGCCCGACATAACTTGGTCCTTCGAGCCGGATTTACTGCAACAATCGGCTTTAATCTGCGACGTGTAAAACCGGATCGGTGCTCCTGTGATCAAGAGGTCGTGACTTGTACAAGCGCGGCGTCGTAAGTTGTGGCGAGAGAAGAATTCTACAGGTACGACGAGCGCAAATCCACACTTCCCACCGATAAAGTGAAAGCGAAGCGGGTGGGGGGGGGGGGGGGGGGGGCGTACGTCAGGTGGAAGTAGAGCTTCCCGAGCCGTGCGGCGTCCTGCGCCTGGCGCCGGGCCTGGGCGTACACCTGGGAGGCGTGCGGCTGCGCCAGCGCCAGCTGCACCACGTCGGGGAACGGCCGCTGCTCCAGCCGGTGGCCGTTCAGAGACAGGAACTCCTGGAACTGACTGCGCACCTGGCTGTTCTGGGGGGGGGGGGGGGGGTGGGGGGGGCAAAACACGGAAAAACGTGAATAAATAAATACATCATAATCAAATAACGTCCTTTTTTTAATGCATTTTCACATTTGTGCATTTCGATATTTCCAAATACATGTTTATTGAATGACTTGCTTGCATTGATACATTTTTTTTTATTTTATATTTAGTCATTTCTCGGTTTTAAGTGTTTATACTTAATCGTTCCAAAGTTTGTTGACGCACGTTTGATTTATTTCATATTTCTTTATTTTCACCTTTATTAATTTGTTTGTTTAACAAGTTTCCGTTTACACATTCCTACTTTTATTCACTCAAAATGTACTTTATTTACACATTTTTGAACGCCATAATTACTGAAAACCTTCATGAATTTATTAAGTGATTACAACAAATATAGTTTAGTTTTTTTTATTAATCTAGTTCTACATTTAAATTTAAGCCAATTACATTTATTCATTCTGTGTTCTTTCCCCATTGATTCAGTAATATAGTGACACATTTATTCATTTATCACATCCATATATGCCATTTCCCATGTTAAATATATTCCTCACTCACACACTATTAACAGTTATTCATTTTTGTTTCTGTATCACACCACTCGAATAGACGTGGAATTAAATAGTACATAAATCAATAATTGTGGAAATCTGTAAATAAAATACATTTGGTCACTATAACTTCTTTTGCATTTTTACACGTTTAAGCTTTTTTGTCATTTTGTGTTAAATAAACTTTGGAATCTCTGAGGGACAGAAAAAGTAATCTGATATCAACAATCAGTCAGGTTGAAGACAAACGGTGAAACTTATTATATTAAAATGTCCTAAGATACACGTGAAGAAGTTAATGGTTGCTTAAAGATTGAATAACAGTGAAATGATGGCGTGAGAAGCTGTGATTGGTGGATTTCTCCGAGTGCCGACCTCTTTGTCCAGAATGTGTCCGAACTCCACGTAGTCGTTGATGAGGTGAGCCGGACCCATAATCCGAGATTTAATACTGACCCAGTCCAGAGAGAACAGCAGGGAGTACAGCTCCTACACACACACACACACACACACACACACACACACACACACACACACACACACACACACACACACACACACACACACACACACACACACACACACACACACACGTTTCATGCCTTGCCTATGGACACATCAACATCCTGTACAATGTGAAATTAGCCTGAAGGCGGCTAGCTCCGTTAGCTGTGACGGCTGTTATTTTCAACTTAATTATTTTTGTACTAAATTGATTATATTTTCCATTATTTATGATAAAAGTCAGACATTTTTTTAAACTAAAATCCTCGTTTTCCCGAAACGTTTAATCGCTATGCTATCTCTGCGCTATCACTGTGCTATCGCTATGCTATCTCTGTGCTATCACTATGCTATCTCTATGCTATTGCTGTGGTATTTCTATGCTAGCACTGTGCTATTGCTGTCCTATTTCTATGCTATCGCTATGTTATCTCTGCGCTATCACTGTGCTAGCGCGATGCTATCTCTGTGCAATCACTATGCTATCTCTATGCTATCGCTGTGGTATTTCTATGCTAGCACTGTGCTATCGCTGTCCTATTTCTATGCTATCTCTGCGCTATCGCTATGCTATCACTGTGCGATCCCTTTGCTATCACTGTGCTATCGCTATGCTATCGCCATGACCGACCGTTCCTGCAGCCAATCAAGAGTCAAGGGTCAGAACGAGCTCCAGGTTTGTTCTATTTCCTTAATAACTTTAAAGAGTTGATTTGAAGTCAGTTTCAGGGAGACGGGACACACGAGGACACCAGGTGAACACTCCTTTGAGTGAACATCAATTAGCCACCCTCATTTCTCTGGTACAGCTGCAACTGGAGCAGAGCGACCGGGAGCTAGCGAGGCGGCGCCGCTACCTGGGAGAGGCTGGCTTTGGCCATGTGGTACGTTAAGAAGCGGATCCAGTAGAGACACTCCTCGTCTCCTGAGGTGGGCGGAGCTTCTCCGTAATGCTGCTGGTACTGACGGACCACCTTAGTGTGGAGAGCCTGAAGCACACACACACACACACACACGCACACACAGTCAGTCAGTGACGAAGGGTCCGGGGTTCGGGGCAGGTCTGGTGAGGACTCGCCTCCAGCTGGTTCCGGTTCTGCTCCACCAGGAAGTCCAGCTGCAGGTCGTGAAGGTAGTACAGCGACGGTTTGTTGTTGCTGTCCACGAACAGCAGAGACTTGTTGACAAACTCGTGGAGGATGTCCTCCACGTCCTCCGGCTCCAGATCCCACAGCACCGCGAGAACCTGCAGTAGACGACCACCAGAACTCCTCATCCATCCTCCCATCTTCATCCTCAGCCTCCATTCAAGGACGGTCGGGGGGGGGTGGTCTGACCTGAGCTGGGACCTTGATGTCCTTCTCCAGCACCGTCAGGTCTTTGTAGAGCTCTCGGTGCTCCTCGGGCAGAACCTCGATGCTCGCCGCCATGGCCTGGTCCAGGGCGTCGTAGTCGTACGACGACGACTTCCTGATGCGCTTGAACTGCTTCTGCCGCAGCTGCCGGAGGTAGAACCTCCAGCGGTCCGGCTTGTCCTTCAGCAGGGCGCCGATCAGGGACACCACCAGAGGAGAGCCTGAGGAGGAGGAGGAGGAGGAGGAGGGAGGATCATTAGCAGCAGGACTTCAGAAGGACGTCCTTCAGAAGGAGTGTGTGCAGTGGAGGGTTGTACCTTTACACTCCTGGACGATGCAGCGAGCCTCGTCAGGCAGAGCGTGCGGCTTCATGTTGGTGTACAACGCCAGAACCTCCAGCCCTTTGCTCTCCTCCAGGCCGCTCTGCATCTCCACCTGGAACCTGGCTCCTGGAAACAAGTTGACAGCCCAACACTCCGACAGTCAAGAGACGAATCAGGAAATAAACCCTTCATTGGGGAAATTTGAGTTGGATGATTAATGACTGCTGGTCCAGTATTCATGACGGTTTTACAGAGTGCCTGTAAAAGAAAACGTGGGAGAATTGGACGTGGGTAGAAGTTTCAGCCTTCCAGTTTGTAAAGGAAGGAAGATGCCGGAAGCTGAGGAACGCACCGCTGACGGAGTCGGTCAGGCTTCGGTTCCTGGTGGTGAGAAGAACCCGACAGTGGATATCGAAGACTTTCAGCACCCAGCTGTCCCAGATGTCGTCCAGGATCAGCAGAGACCTACCGACAGGACGGACAGGGACACTTTCTAGAACCTCCCCTCCAACACGGTTGTTGCGGGCTATAATCTGGGGTCACGACGAGGGATTACCTGGGGTACCGGCGCAGCATGATGAAGCGGAGCCGCTCCTTGGCCTCGTCCAGAGAGTTGGGGGTCCGGTGGAGGGACTGAGGGTCCAGACTCTGCTCCAGACGGAAGCACAGGGTCTGGATCCGGACCAGCAGGTCCGGTTTGTCCAGCTGACCGATGGAGAGCCAGTGGACGCCGCCGGGGAAGCAGTCTGACGTCAGAAACACAAAAACCGTCCTCTCATACTTTAACCTTCTCATGTCGGATTCTTTTCTTTTTTCATCAATTATCGTTCATTCATTTGGAATCAAGTACTAATTTGGAAAATAATCGGTTCTATTCTGGAGAATGGTGCAGAGAACATTCGAGATATATTTGAGTTTCACTCAGAAAACGATCCATTAGTTTGAGGAAGATTCGTGAAAATGACGCCAGAAGGTCATGAATAATTCTGACGAAGCGACAGAATTCTGTCACAAAAATTGAGAATCAATCCCAAGAAAAGGAGCTTCGGCTCTCCTGATCCACAGGTTGTTGACAAGGTGAACGCGATTCTGACCCGTGATGAGTCCGGAGTGTCTCACGGCCTCGGCAGCCAGCACCGACTTCCCCGAGCCGGCCATGCCGAACACGGCCACCCAGCCCGGGTCCTTCTCCAGCCGGTGGAGCTTCTCCCGGACCCGGTTCACCAGCTCCGGCCTGCTGACGAACACCACCGGCCGCTGAGGGACGCCGCCTTCGCTCAGGACGGCCTGCACTGTGGACGCAGGAGCCGGAGGGTCACACACACACAGATACACACACACACACACACACACACTCACACTCACCATCAGCAGCGTTCTCCTTGGGCATGTCGTCCTCCAGCAGCTTGGCCAGGTCGGGGTACTCCTCTCGGACCAGGGCGTTGTAGAAGGAGACGTAGGCCCGGTTGTCCTTCCCCAGCAGCAGCTCCAGCAGCGCCACCGCCTGGCGCTTCCTGGTTGGCTGCGCGGCCCAAAAACACACTTTTAGTTTAGTGCCGGGGCGTCAAACTCATTTCAGTCGAGGGGCCACATCAACCTGACCTGACCTCTGGAGGGCCGAACAAGTCGAACGTCACATATTAAACTGCAGATACGGACAAATGTTAAAGTCTTTCCTTCTTTTGATCTGTAACTGGAAGAATTTGCCGGTCTATTTTGAAATATACATATTAAAGGAAATCAGATATTATTATATTTGCAAAAAAAACCCACAAAAAAACCTGTATCCGGATATCGTATTTTTATTCAGGATTAAAACAATTTGTCATCATCTGGAAATGTCTAAAGCAGTGTTTTTCAACCACGGTGCCGCGGCACACTGGTGTTTCCGCGAGATCTCGTCAGGTGTGCCGTGGGAAATTATCCAATTTCACATTTTTTCAAAAAAAAAAAACATTTACTCTCACAGCCGCAGTGTGTTGCAGAGTAATCATGTATAAATACTCTTCACCACTAGAGGGCAGCACAGACCTTTGCCGGTGAAATGTAAACTGACAGACATCAGTGTGGTTCATCTCCACCTCCTGCTACCATCTTGTATCAAAGTACTGTGTCAGTGACAGTGATGGAGAAGTTTTTGAAAAGGAAGAATGTGAACCAGGATCTCAGCTCTTCATCCATCAGGTCCAGGTTTCACACTGACGGAGTATAAATTAAAAAAAGAAATTGGGAAATACTTTTTTTCTGTATTTATTTGATTCCTGTTGATAAAGCATTGATAAGAACGACTTTATATTGTTAACAGAGGCTACAGAGTTTCACATTTTAACATTTTCGGGTGGTGGTGGTGTGACTCCAGATTTTTCCAAAGAAAAAAGTGTCTTGGCTCAAAAAAGGTTGAAAAACACTGGTCTAAAGTATCATTTCACATAAATTGGACTCATTGTTTTATTGTGAAAGGTGTAGTGTCATGTGACCTCCGCAGATGCATTAATCTTGGTAATTGCGGTTTCGAATGTCATTTTTGCCAATCTAGTGTTTTTAGATCAGCCTCTGTCAGTTTTCATATTTATACTTTAAAAAAAAGATCACATGGCGGCCGGATCAGATCCTCTGGACCCCGGGCCGCATGTTTGACACCCCTGGTTTAGTGGTTTTTCCCCCGGGCCACTCCCACCTGAGCCCGGACGGCGTCCTCCTCGTCCCCGGTCAGCACGCCGTCGCTGACCAGGTGGTCCAGCAGGTAGCCGGGCTTCACGTCCTCCTCCAGCCGGCGCCGGAGGCGCAGCAGGCTGCTCCTCGCCCTCTCGTCCAGGACCATCTCCTGGCAGAGTCCTGGAGGTTCACGCAAACACGGGCCGGGTCAAGACCACCAGCATAAACTCTCATACACACAAATTTAATTCTGTAAAATTACACCAGACGTACCAATTAAATACCTTGTTGAATGCACCACAGTCAAAAACTTACACTATTGTCAAACATTTATAAAATGAAATAATTAAATCTAAATTAAGAGCAACAGTCATAAATACATCATATATGCTTAAATACACTAATAAAATTAAATGTACATCTAAGAATAAAAACACAACAGGAATACTGATTCCTATATTATACTATTATATTACACATATATATATATAGTTAAATGCGCAGAATATATATATATAAAAACACTAAGATTGTCGACAGTCCAAAAAAACAACAACGTTGCTGAAACAAATACGAAAATAAAACCAACATGTCTATAAAAATATCCGAATTATTCAAACGCACCATCAGGTTAAATATTGAAAACACTGCAATAACAGCAAAAATATATTCCTTCATAGAGATACACTATAATAAATGTACAGATTTAAAAATAACACCAGCATACAAACCAACGCATCTATATTAAAATACCAAGCAGGGACTAAATCTGTGTAGCAATTAAACCCACCGACTGTAAACATTGATTTCCCATAATCTATTTCCGAGAGGGAAATACTACTTTATTAATCCCAGATGTAAAGAAGTACAGTACTCTAATTACAAAACAATAAAGTATTTCTATTCTCTTCTGCAGAGAGAAACAGGAAGGTCTTGAATGAAAATGAAAGTAAAGATCATCATCTGACCATCAAGGTTCACTGAGAGGTTAAAGTTCACGCAGTTTCAAGAGAACTGAGATGAAGTGGTGAACAGTTCATGCAGTTCTGCGTGTCCATGAATGAGACATTAAATACACTGACGTTAAGGTTTAATGTTTGTTCGCTTCAGATTCCCCAGGTGGAAATAATAAAGTCGGATTTTATCTTATTTCAATGAATGAGTCGGTAAATATACAGAAACGCCGCTGTCTGTCGTCCTGCTTGATCCCGACGAAAGACATATTAAAATATTAAATAAACAGAGAATTGTGTTTCATGAATGTTAGAAGCTGTTTCACTCATTCCATTTCTTGTCCAGACAAGTTTTCCCTTTGACACAAAACACAAAGAAAAGTCCGCAGCGGCAGCGACTTACGGGAATCCTCCGAGCCTCCAGCCGCGAGTTTAAAGTTCCTCTCCCGGGACGTTTAATTCACGGAGCGAAAAGAGGCAGGAATGAGTGAAACGATGGTTTGTGTTGTTTTCTTCTTCACGCCCAGTGTGAGACGCTTCCGGGTTCCCAACAAACACAACAACAGTCCCGGCGCGAGGCAGCCAATGAGGAGGCTGGGATTCAAGCACGTGACCTATGAGCGCATTGCATGTTGTAACCGGGTAAAACTGGCGCTGCGTTCACGGACCATCCATCTGTGGGAAATATCCCAGATCCGATGGATTTAAATATTTACACTTATTGACGCTTCATATTTACCTAAATTTACAGTAAATCCCTCTTCACTTTAATCGAAATAACCTTAAACAGATTGATTTCTAACTTTGACTTAACGCACGCTGCTGCAACGCACAAACAAAGAGAAAACACCTTCGAATTTAGAGTGAAGTATGCTTTTTCCTATTAAAAGCATATTTTAAGTGCTATTTCTCTGATGTATTTACCACAACGCATGTATAGTCTAAACCTGTCGTTCACAAAACATAATATATTTTTTTTAATTGTAAATATGACTTTTGTTCAAAAATGTTTAGATTTACTTAGTTTTTTGGTGGACGTAAACGCAGCATTGCTGCCTGGTGACAGAGAAGAGAACATGTTTATTCTGCAGTATAAGATGCTCTCAGAGCTCTGATAATGCAATTACAGGCAGTATTAATACACAATAAACCTATAAGGTTGTTTACAGCACTTGAAGCTCTGATAATTCAATTAGTGTAAATACAGAATCATTTAAGTTTATTGTTCTGCATATAATGGCATTAAAGCTCTGATCATGCCACTGCAGTATTGTTAATGCTTACTTCACTTAATTATTAGACGTTATTGGTTTTATTATATTCAAAATAGACAAAATTATGGGCCTTATTTTTAAAATAGACAATATTTTGTACAACTGTGGCTTTGTTGCCTTTAAAATTGCCATAATTATTTACTTCTTTCTATCATTCTCTTTTTACAAACAGATCTAATCACTGTGAGATGCAAGCAGATGTTTTCAGTCATGCAGATGTTGAAGAGACGATGTTGGTGGATCGAAATCGCCACGTGACTGTAAATAGACCCGAGTTCAAAACAGAACAAATGACAGCTCATTACGAAAAAGTGTGTGGACCCATGCCTTTATTTCTGCGGTACACACTTTAATCTGATTTACATTCATTTGATTGTTATTTATACACTTAGATATCCATTCAATTTTTTTTTTTTTTTACATTCACTCCATATTTAAAAAAATTACTGTACATATTGACGTCTTTATTGTATTTCCTGATGTCAAATGAGTGAAGTGTGCAAAGTGCAGAGGGGACTTATTATCACAGCAGTCCCCGGGAAGCAGGAGGAAGCAGGAGGAAGCAGGAGGAAGCAGGAGGAAGCAGGAGGAAGCAGGAGGAAGCAGGAGGAAGCAGGAGGAAGCGAGGGGAAGCGAGGGGCCCCTCAGAGCGGCTCCGGCTCGGCCTGGTGGCTCCACACCGGCTCGCGTTTCTCCACGAAGGCCCGGATCCCCTCCTGGCCGTCCCGCAGCCGCAGGTTGTCCACCATCACCCGGGACGCCAGGGCGTACGCCGCGTCGCGGCCCTGAGACATTTGCCTTTGGGACGCAACGCCAACACAGATTAACACAGATTAACAGGCAAATAGGACACGGACTGCAGCAGGAGGAAGGGTCCTTTGAAATAATCTGTCTAGTTATCTATCTGTCTGCAGGCCGATGTCAAAGAAGAGAAATAAAAACAAACAAATCTAAAAGTGTTTTTTTTTTCTTTGAGTTAACGTGAGGTCACGGTGAAATCTGGCCAAAGTTTGGATTAACCTGTTGGTTTGTTTTCACTCATGATATTTAACATGCTATGACTACAGGTATGACTTGTGACAATAATAATAATAATCTCTAGATTATATTTATTTCAGATCTTAATTCCTTTTAAAGTCAAATATTTCTGAAATCAATATTTCAAAATGCTAATTTCCTATCTTTTTATTTTAATTACCCTGATTTCACTTCATTATTATCCATGAATTGATGCATCCCGAGTCTGTATATCTTTCTTTTATATTCTTGTTTACTCATTCATTTACACATTGATTTATTCATCCTTTATTCACATTTACTTGCGTTTTCACTCTCTGGAGCAAATATTTACTAATTTACTGAATTTACAAATTCACATAATTATTTCCTTACGTCATACGATTGTAATTTATTTGCTTTCATATTTAATTGTTAACGTAATTACATTTAGTGACAGATTTATTTACTGAGATGAACATATTCAGACTTGCTAGCATGTTTATTTATTTGCCGTCTTATTTATGTCCTTGTTTATTAAGTCCTTTATTCATGTTTGATAATAAATATTTACTTAAATTAACATTTTGCTGTTTATTACTTGATTTATTTGTATGTTTCTTTTAATTCGAGCTTGTTTTAGACTAAAAACACGAACTCCGTCATCCGTTCACCACGGGATGAGGCGACGAGGGTTTATTTTGAAAGGGTGTGCGTCTGAAGCGGGCTTCCCGCCGTCACCTGTGGAACGTGGCTTTTCCCAGAGCGACGACGGGCCGGCTGGCCGCGCACACCCGCCGGGCGATGCTCGCCGCCTCCTCCTCCAGACGCTCCTCCGACACCACCCTGCTGACCAGGCCGTGCAGCAAGGCATCGTGGGCCGAGATGGGCGTCCCGGTGAACAACATCTCCATGGCGACCTGGTCGGAGGAGGGGGCGGAGCTTAGAGCTTAACGGGTCGGATAATCCGGCTCCAGAATATCTGACACAAACTCATTGAGACTTACATAATAGAATATTTTCTATATTCTAGCCGTATTACAAAAAGAATGAAAGAGTTCAAATGCAATATTTAGATTCAGTTCTAAAATATATTCCAGTTTCGTTGTGAGCGCCTCACCTTCCTGGGCACGGCGCGGCCGATGGCCACGGCCGGCGTGGAGCAGAACAGCCCCACGTTGACGCCCGGCGTGGCGAAGGTGGACTTCTCCGTCGCCACGGCGATGTCGCAGCTGGCCACCAGCTGGCAACCCGCTGCCGTGGCGACGCCGTTCACCATGGCGATGACGGGGACGGGGACGTCCTGGAGGAGAGTCATCACCTGGACACACAGTCGCCACGGTAACTGACTTATTCTGCTTTTTAAAAATCTTTTTCTTCCCCCAAGAAACTCAAACACTTTTGATTTTCTCTCGTCAGTTGATTTGATTTGAATTCCTGAACTTATTTATGGAGCAAAACATCATCGAGCCGTTTGACGTTTAATTCTTCAGAAATGTTCACGGAAGGATTTTATTTTAAATTCTTGTTATATTAAATTAAAATGAAAACTCCTCGGAAATATTTGATTGAAAGTTCAAATAACCAGACCATTTATGAGAGAAAGTCATTTTCCATCGTCACTGCAGATGAAGCATCAGAATCGGAACATTTTACATTTAAAAACAAACAAAGGAGACCAGCTCATGCTGCCCCACAATTCCTTGCGGCTCCATCATTTAAAGGGCCGGTTCATGGGAGCCTTCAGGGAAAAGGAGATCATGTAAATTACCAAAGCAATAATCTGCTGGAACAACTGGAAATCCTCTAGAACCCAGATCCCAACCAGGAAGGTTCTAGATGTTGGAGAACCGACAGTAAAGTCCAGTTTTAGCGTTTGACTGGTTCTTTATTCACCTTCAGTTCCTCTTTTCCTTTGATTTACATTCAGACCTGCTGATATTTGACATGTCAGAGGTTGGAGGGGAAAGTCTCACGTTCTCCTTTGTACTACATTTGATTAAATGTATGTCCTTCTACCAGGACACACTTGCAAAAGAGATTATTAATCTCAATGTGTTCCTGCTGAATAAATAAAGGCGAATTAAATCACCTTGACACTTTTTTTCACTACGACAGACGTCACTGACCTTCACCTCCGCCCATCATTACGCCCCCTAGTGGAAGTGTGGAGTGACTGTCACAATGTGATCCCCTTTCCTTAACTCCTTTAGGAAGCCTCCTACACCCATTTCCATCACTTTCCCAATTTTTCATATTTTCACTTATTTTGCCTTACGCTTTTTTTTTCCGGAACAATGACTGCAAAGTTCCCAAAATGTTTAATTTTCACCCCAATAAGCCTTTTAATAGCCTTACTATAGTGTTACCATCATTTCTGACCCATTTCCATCACATTCCCAATTATTTATATTTTCACTTTTTTTGCCATACCATCGCCTTACGCTTTATTTTTCCGGAACAATGACTGTAAAGTTCCCAAAATGTTTAATTTTCACCCCAATAAGCCTTTTAATAGCCTTACTATAGTCTTACCATCACTTTCCCAATTTTTCATATTTTCACTTATTTTGCCTTACGCTTTTTTTTTCCGGAACAATGACTGCAAAGTTCCCAAAATGTTTAATTTTCACCGCAATAAGCCTTTTAATAGCCTTACTATAGTCTTACCATCATTTCTGACCCATTTCCATCACATTCCCAATTATTCATATTTTCACTTTTTTTGCCATACCATTGCCTTGCGCTTTATTTTTCCGGAACAATGACTGTAAAGTTCCCAAAATGTTTAATTTTCACCCCAATAAGCCTTTTAATAGCCTTACTATAGTATTACCATCATTTCTGACCCATTTCCATCACTTTCCCAATTTGTCATAATTTTACTTATTTTTCCATACGTTCCAAACGTTCCATACGTTTCCAAAAAAAGCCCTTACGTTTTTTTTTTCAGAACAATTTCCATTAAAGTTCCCAAAATGTTTAATTTTCACCCCAATAAGCCTTTTAATAGCCTTACTATAGTATTACCATCATTTCTGACCCATTTCCATCACATTCCCAATTTTTCATATTTTCACTTATTTTGCCATACGCGTACCTTACGCTTTTTTTTTCGGAACAATGACTGCAAAGTTCCCAAAATATAAAATTTTCACCCCAATAAGCCTTTTAATAGCCTTACTATAGTGTTACCATCCTTTCTGACCCATTTCCATCACATTCCCAATTATTTATATTTTCACTTTTTTTGCCATACCATCGCCTTACGCTTTATTTTTCCAGAACAATGACTGTAAAGTTCCCAAAATGTGTCTTTTTCACCCCAATAAGCCTTTTAATAGCCTTACTATAGTCTTACCATCACTTCCATCATTTTCCCAATTTTTCATATTTTCACTTATTTTGCCTTACGCTTTTTTTTTTTCCAGAACAATGACTGCAAAGTTCCCAAAATGTTTAATTTTCACCCCAATAAGCCTTTTAATAGCCTTACTATAGTCTTACCATCCTTTCTGACCCATTTCCATCACATTCCCAATTTTTCATATTTTCACTTATTTTGCCATACCAAACGCCTTACGCTTTTTTTTTCCGGAACAATGACTGTAAAGTTCCCAAAATGTGTCTTTTTCACCCCAATAAGCCTTTTAATAGCCTTACTATAGTCTTACCATCATTTCTGACCCATTTCCATCACTTTCCCAATTTTTCATATTTTCACTTATTTTGCCATACGCGTCCCTTATGTTTTTTTTTTTCCAGAACAATGACTGCAAAGTTCCCAAAATGTCTAATTTTCACCCCAATAGGCCTTTTAATAGCCTTACTATAGTCTTACCATCATTTCTGACCCATTTCCATCACTTTCCCAATTTTTCCATCATTTCCTTTACTCCTTTAGGAAGCCTCCTAACACCTTTCCTAACCCCTTTAGGAAGCCTCCTAACACCCTTCCTTAACTCCTTTAGGAAGCCTCCTAACACCTTTCCATAACCCCGTGACATCATCCACGTGATGTCATGGCCCCGCCTCTGAACTTATAACCCCGCCTCCTCCTCCATGACGTCATCGGTGAGTCTAAAACGCCGAGTCGGCTGGAAGAGGGGCAGAAAGAAGAGCCGGACCTCTGAACACGTCTGGAAGACCTTCCTGTGGTGGTCTGCGCCCCGAGACGACGTCAACTCCTTCAGGTCGTGTCCCGAGGAAAACACTGGACCTCTGGCTGCAACACACACCACAGTCAAATATATGCATTTGTACACCCACACCCACACACACACACACACACACACACACACACACACACACACACACACACACACACACACACACACACAGATCATCATATCAATTCCTGATACATTTTTAAAATTTGATCGATGATGAAGCTCTGATACAGAACTGTTAAATAATATATTTTCTGAAGAAATATCCTTTTTTTTTTTTTTTTTAAATAAAGCTCTTCAGAAGTTTTATTAAAATGATAAAGCCATTTTTGGTTTTCTTTGAATATATTTTAATGTGAAATTGTATCGAATCAATTCCCCAAAAAACACTCAACACAGATTTTTCTCTAATAATGTTCCTAAATGAAATATTTGCAAGTCTGTTATTTAATTTCCTGGTTAATTGATCAAATCTGTGTTTGTGGAATCTTCCAGTTTACCAAAGTGACTTTAAGGTTTTCAGGTGAAGGAGGAAAAACCAAAGTCAGTGTTTTGTTTAAACTAAAAGTTCAGTTTCCTCACTGCCTTCTTGTTTATATATATTGTATAAATATTACTCACGCTTTTAAAATGTTATTTAAAAATCTGTGATTTTTTTTTCTATAGATTCCTCATTGATTGTAGAGTAATGATCTCAAATATTTCTGAAATCCCGATTGTTTACTCTCAACTTTAGTCCCCTAAAACACACACACACACACACACACACACACACACACACACACTAACCAGATATGATGATGACGCGGAGCTCGGGACTGTCGATGTCAGTCAGGATATTTTCTTTGAGAGATTCCAACATGGCCAGCGACAGAGCGTTTCTCTTCTTTGGATTATTCAGTGTAATCCTCCTGGAACAGAAACATTTCACTTTTGACTAAAGCGTCTCTTAAAAGTGACGGTAAACGCAAACACAAACAACTTTTAACTCACTATCATGTCGACAGTATTTCCTAGAAATAAGAAAATAAATAAATCCTTCATTTCGGTCCACTTTTTAAGGTTTTTTGTACCAATTTCTTTGAAATCTAACAGAAAAGCACAGCGTTTCTGAACCGCTTGTGTTTTACATGAAATAACTCATCTGAATGTACATTCAGATCCTGACACGTGAATTAAAATAGGATGTCGACATACTGTACGACGTTAATGCTGTTAAAATCTTGGTTATTATAAAAAAAAATGTTTTTTAGATGGAGGTTTGACTTTCTAACCTTTAACATTACCTCAATAACTAGATTATACATTAATAATATAGATGGCAATTTGATCTTAATGCTCTACCTTTAAAATACAAGAACATCACGTGAGACTAAAACATTCTGTTGTCATTTAAATCACTGTTTTTATTAAATATGATGTATTTATATAGCAGACAATCTTGCAGAAAACTGACTTTTTTCCACAGATCTATATATATATGTAAGCTGCATTTACACTCAGACTTTGGGAGACAAATTAAATATTGTGCATTTTAATTGGAGATCTGGGACTTTTAAACGGTTCAAAAACATATTTTAACCTAAAAAAAATGTGTCTTCACACAAACAACTTGTTTGCCGAATTATACTTTGAGCCGATGGCAGATGATTTATAGAAGAATATTTGGCACTGTAACGCGGTATTGTCATTAAAATCATTGTTTACTAAATATTGAGTATTCACACAGGAGCGCCTGGAATGTTTGGGACATTTTAAACTGCTTAAGAATGACTTTTAACAAAGAAATGTCGTTTTTACACAAATGAAATCCCTCCCGAATGTACTTTCGGATCTTTTGATATTCGTTCGTGTGCAGTTTATATCTTTAAATCCCATTTGTCTTGTTAAAAACCTGTGTTTTGTGTTAAATGTCCCGTATTCCCTCCGGACCTCCGGGCGGTGACCCTTAGCAGACGCACCGAACTCCGTGGTTCTGCTCGGTGACCGTCAGCGGCTCCGGTTCGAGGCTGGAGGAGAACCGAGCTCCGCGCAGCGGCGACGTTTTCCCGCTGAGCCGGAAAAGTCCCGAAACTCTCCTGAGCAGCAAACTTCGAGACATGTCGCTCAGTGTTAGCAGGGTTAGCTCCACACACCTGCTCACGTTCACTTCCTGCACGGTGACGTCATCACGCAGCGCCAGCGTCAGCGTTCAGGTTAGTTCATCGTCAGAAGTTTAGTTTTATTTAATTTGTTTTCAAGTTAAATTCGAAGGGCAAAGTTCGAAACCATTACATGGTATATATATTTATTAAAAATAATGTTGACGTTTGAAGTTCAAACATCCAATTAGGCCAATTTATTTATCTATTTATTCAACAACATGAACAATTCAATATAATTGACTTCAACTAATGATAACCTGAGTAAAGTCTAAATGTTATTAAACCGGTTGCAAAGTAGAGGATAAGGTTACACTTCCCATTAAATAAAGATTGAAGTACAATTTTATTAATAAAACTTTTAAACATTATCAATAGCTTGATTTTATAATTAAAAAAGGTTTTTCTATTGGCTTGTATTAGAATCATTTTACATTTTGCCCACCATTGTTTTATTATATACCTGTCTTTATTGCAATATTTAGTTATTCTCTCCACATGCTGTGACATGTGAATTTACTATTCAACTGTTAAAATATTTTTTACTTGATTGAAATATTATTGTACCATTTTTATATTGATATATTTTAATAATAATGCAGTATATTTGATTTGTCCACCTCAGAGCAGTAAAATCCAACCCCCCACAAGGGGGCACCAGAGCTTCACGAGGGAATTGTGAAGCCCTCTTGATTTTAAGGAGCATAAAAAAAATGTCTTAAAAACTCATTCAGAAACTACAACTTTTTATTGCAAGTTTCCAAGAAACTAGAAGAAACACAGACATCAACAAATATGGTCAAACAAAAGTTTAATGTGACATTTTCAAATCCACAGCCTTTCTTTTAGATTGATTGAAAGTTTTTCAAGCCAGTATATTACATTTCTATGTGTTTCTCGGTGAATACATGTCGTGTGTTGAATAGAAAAGATAAAAATTTGAGGTTTCACGATGTAAAGTGCTCTTCAAGTTATATTATTAAAATGAGAAATTAAATCTACACCCTCGTGCTGCAGCTTTGACGCCGCTGAGTAATACTGCCATCTGCCGGTCACTTCTGGACTTCAGTGTTGTGACGTGTTTTTATCATCATACTTAAAAAAGTGCATACTCTAGTGGACAGACATGGAACTGCAGCTGCTAAGTAGAAAAATGGCATTCAATTAAGTTTGATGAGGATTTTTTTGGAAAAAGAAATGGTTGAAGTTTACCTTTTGAATGAAGTTTCATTATTTCCGCCAGATTTACTGAGAACAACTGGTTTTGTTATTCGTTCTGCTTCTTGGATCTCGCAAGGGAGGGAAACAGACCATCGCAAACTTTGTTGTATAAAGGTAAACCTATGTGCATTTTCTTTTTTTTTTCAATTTAGAGGTATTTTGTGTGGTTGCCTGTATTTAATTCACTTTGTGTGATTGTGTGAGGGAAGAGGAATGTTGTTCTACGGTTCATCCACTGAAGGATGTCAGACTTTAATCACTCATGAATAACATCAGCAGTAAAGGTGTAGCGTCAGGAGTCTGGACAGGAAGTCGGGAGTCTGCACAGGAAGTTGGGCGTCTGGACAGGAAGTCGGGAGTCTGGACAGGAAGTCAGGAGTCTGTACAGGAAGTCGGGCATCTGGACAGGAAGTCAGGAGTCTGGATAGGAAGTCAAGAGTCTGGACAGGAAGTCAGGAGTCTGTATAGGAAGTCAAGAGTCTGGACAGGAAGTCAGGAGTCTGTATAGGAAGTCAAGAGTCTGGACAGGAAGTCAGGAGTCTGGACAGGAAGTCGGGCATCTGGACAGGAAGTCAGGAGTCTGGATAGGAAGTCAAGAGTCTGGACAGGAAGTCAGGAGTCTGTATAGGAAGTCAAGAGTCTGGACAGGAAGTCAGGAGTCTGGAGAGGAAGTCGGGAGTCTGGACAGGAAGTCGGGAGTCTGTACAGGAAGTCAAGAGTCCAGACAGGAAGTGAGGAGTCTGGACAGGAAGTGAGGAGTCTGGACCGTGTGTCAAGAGTCAGGACAGGAAGTCAGGAGTCTGGACAGGAAGTCAAGAGTCTGGACAGTAAGTCACCAGTCTGGACCGTGTGTCAAGAGTCAGGACAGTAAGTCAGGAGTCTGGACAGGGCGGCGAGCTGAAGAAGTCCTGTCATGGAAACGGGCGCAGCGATGCCCCCGATCGCCCAGGCCGCCACCAGCAGCCGCAGCGGCGGCAACGGAAGCAGCGAGGCCTGGTGTCAGGTGACGGCGTTGAGGATCTGGCCGCCCTCGCTCTGGGAGGGAAACTGCACTTTAGGCGAGACGAGGCTGGAGTTGTTCTGGCGCAGGCTCCCGCTGCTGCCGCCTTTACGCATGGAGTTGTTGCGCCTCATGGAGATGCGTTTCCTCAGCGAGTTCTGGTGCGACAGCTCGCTCTTCTGCAGCGTCTGGATCAGGATGGACGGCTTCTCGTCCAGCTCGCGAGCGCTGCAGCGCGGCGTGGCCACCTTCCACACAACACAGCAGCACTCAGAGGTACGCTCCCCAACCGAAACCAAACACCTGAAGCTGAACTTGACCAAACACCTCAAACTGCTCTTCGCTCCGACGTCACAGGAAGAATCAAGCAGGACTAAAGGAAACATTTCCTTGTGATATTTCTATGTAGCCTTGGTTATCAGAGCGTGGAAACTTTGACATGCTTTTTCTGTCCTGAAGAAAACAAGTAATGTAAACTAAAGTATCCCACTGCCATGAGTTTAAAGGTTATAAACCGACGGCTCTTCTTTTGACCTTCACCTTGACGGTGTTGCCGAACTTGGAGTAGTCGACGGAGTAGACGCCCTCCTCCTCCGTCACGATGGGAACGAAGCGGTGGCCCCACTGGATCTCCTCCGACACGTAGGAGGTCCGGGCCTGCGTGGTGATCCCGGTGGTCTCCACGACGCCCTCCAGGATGACGATGACCTCCAGGTCGCTGCACTGCAGCTCCATGGCGGACAGGTCGTACAGCGGACTGAGGGCGGGGGGGAACAGGGGCGTCAAACACATCCCGCCCCTCCACACGAGGTCAAAGCTTAATCTCAATAAATACTGAGGATTTTCTACTTTTGTTGTCTTTTCATTGTCGAAGTCACAATCTGTGGTTTTCCAGCTTTGATCATGGTTTCTTCTTAGAATCGTGTTGGAACCTCTGCAATTGTTCCTGCTGCTCTTTGGAGCCCCCCAAAGCCGTGTACATGCTCCCTGTACCTTTCAAGGTTACCCACCTTTCATTTGACTGCTTCCGTTTCATTCAGGCTTTGGTTGTGTGGCTTGTGACCCCTGACCTTGGAAAGTTTTGACTCATTTCATATTCGTCA
Organism: Blennius ocellaris; assembly: GCF_963422515.1. Classification (NCBI taxonomy): domain Eukaryota; kingdom Metazoa; phylum Chordata; class Actinopteri; order Blenniiformes; family Blenniidae; genus Blennius; species Blennius ocellaris. The sequence continues at coordinate 2,442,017 of NC_137671.1, forward strand.
TCAAAGATTTGCGCTTCTTGTGTGGTTTTACTACTTTGGTGTGATTTTAAGACCTTTTGTTTTCTCCTAAAAGCAGCTGGGACAAGGTCTCCCCTTGACCCTGCCGAGGTGTCTCTGGTGCCCCCCAGTGGTGACACTGGACTTCACCACAGTGCCTCTCATGTTTCTCACAGGTAGAGTCACACTTGTGAAGGTCACGGAACCATTTCTCGGCCTGCTGGAGGGAAACTTGAGCAGAATCGTGACTTCTGACGAGGCGTTCGAACCTGTTTTTGTCGATAGTGTGGCAGATGATGAGCGGCGCCAGGAGGAAGAGGCTGTTGCTGGCCATGGCGCTCTCCGTCTGCACGTCGATCTGATGGATGGGAATCACCTCGCCCTCCGGCGTGGTCGTCTTCCTCACCACCTGCAGGGCCGACCAGCGGTCAGTGGCGTGGAGGCAAGATTCGCCCGAGGTCTGAGAACCAAGAGCCCACCTGTAATCTGACTGTCGCTCCGATGATCATGCTCTTCCGCAGGTCGCCGATCCGGATCATGAAGCACAGCCGGTTGTTCCTGACGGCGATCACAGCGTGGCGGCTGAAGATCAGCGTTTCTGCACGCCGGTTGGACTGAGCCGTCTTCATGAAGATGCAACCTGAGAAGAAACGACAAAAACAACTTTTACATTTTCACCTGCTCGATCAAATCCTGACATTTCTCACGATGAGGCAGAGTTTTCTGTTAAAAACAAACTTGAAACATCGTCAGATTGTAGCAGAAGCGTGCACTGAAGCTAACGGCTAGCCAGCTAGCCTCAGCCAGATCCTTCTTGTAATACCAGCTGGTACCACAGGGGGACTCAGTGAGTCAGTCTCCTCCTGCCTTCAGCCAGAGAAAAGACGACGCAGAGTCTGATGCCACATTCTGAAGAACGGAGACTCTCTGCTGCCACCCAGTGGAAAAACACGGTATTACAGAAAACTAGACCGTTAAACGATTGTCAAGAACTTTCAGATTTCAGTTTCAAAGGATTTTAAGACTTCAAGAACTTTCTTTAAGTTCCTGATAACGTCTCAATTCTCCTGGTGGTTCAAGTCGAATTCCTTCAGAGGTGACGGTCAGTCACGTGAACAATAACAACATTCTTCTACAATATTGAAGCTTTCAAGAACCTTCAAAGGTTCCATGGCATATTCAAAACTGTTCAGAAACCCTCAGAGTGATTCAATGTTCTAAGACTTTCAAAAACCCACAAAGTCGTTCAGGAATCTTTGGAGGCTCTCTAAGGTTCAAAAGCTCAGGAGCGATCAAGAACTTCTAAACATCTCCAAGGTTCGGCAAGACCAAAGGACTTTCCAGAGCTTTTAAAACCCTTAAAAACAAACTTTTAGAGACGTTCAGCACGTCTTCAAGACTTTATTCTAATTAAACCTTCATTGACTTTGAGAGTCTGAAGGATCTTCAGACATTAACAAACTTTCAGAGGAGAGAATTACCGAGCATGACGGCGTTGATGATGAGGCCCACGATGTTCTGCAGGATGAGGACGGTGATGGCGGTCGGACACTGCTCAGTGATCATCCGACCCCCGAAGCCGATGGTGACCTGGACCTCGATGGAGAAGAGGAAGGCCGAGGTGAAGGACCTGCGAAGACAAGCAGCAGCGTCAGGCTGGACTCGGTCGGTCCACCGAGGACATCCTGGCTCTCTGTAGCGTCAAAGTAACTGATTACGGTGCAAGTAACTGATTACAATACAGCCAGAAGTAGTCAACATTGAGAAAAAAGTTTTACATTCCTGAACACGTTTCAGAGCTGCTTCCTGTAGCAGCCGTTAGCATTAGCATTCACTGGAGGATTTGGTTCAATGGTTATTATTTCGGAAAAAAAAACAGATTATAGAGCATCTTCCTCCTCTATTGTCAGATTATAGAGCATCTTCCTCGTCTAACGTCAGATTATAGAGTATCTTCCTCCTCTAACATCAGATTATAGAGCATCTTCATCCCCACACAGTGCTGACAGCTCATGCTAATGCTAATAAGAGCGACAGTCACACCGAAAAAAAGATTAAAATTAAATATAAAGTTTTTCATTTTGAATAATTACAAAATGACTCTAAATCTTTTACACGATGGAAACTTTGCCTGTGATCAAATAGTAATTTAAGTAACTTGTTGTAGTAGCGAATGTAAAAAAAAAGTACTTTACAAAAATACTTTATAAGAAGTTACTCGGTAAACTTCTCTGTTACAAAAGGTTTAAAGTCCACTTGTTATTTTACTTGATGTATTTAAAAATGAAAAACTTCTCAGTAATTGAAACCTGAAAGATTTTGTGTAGCTACAGATTCCAGCTGTGAGGATTCATCCATCCATCCATCCATCCATCCTTCCATCCATCCATCCATCCATTTCTGCGTGAGAGTGATTCTGACGTGTGGATCAGAATATAATAATGATCAATAACAACATTACTATTAAAGTACAACAGAGTCCTGGGACGAAGAAGCAAAAGCAGCTCGACTTCCTGCCCCGTGTTGGGGAAAGTAGTGCAGTAAAAGTACTCCGTTACTTTCGAGCACGCGTGTTGGCCAGAGAGGAGAGCTGAGCTCAGAGGGAGGTGCCATCTGAGAGCAGGAGCGTTTCCCACGCTCCCTCCTCTTCCTCACTCGGAGGAGAAACGAACGGGGGTGTTGGGGGGACGGGGGGGGGGGGGGGGGGGGGGGGAGAAACAGATTCCCGTCAGTAACGCACTTCACGCTCTTACTTGACGTCGGTGACGCAGTAGCTGTCCGCCGTGCTGTCCGGGTCCAGGTCCCCGTGCGCAAAGGCCACGAGCCACCAGCTCATGGCGAAGAGCAGCCAGCTGCTGACGAAGGTGGTGGTGAAGATGACGAGGGTGAAGCGCCACTTCAGGTCCACCAGCGTGGTGAAGACGTCCTGCAGGAAGCGGCCCTGCTCGCGGATGTTCTTGTGCGCCAGGTTGCACGAGCCGTTCTTGGCGATGAAGCGCGCCTTGTTGACGCGGTCCCTGAACACCGGCTTGCGGGGTATGCGGGAGGCGAGCCCGGGCAGCCCGAACTCCTCCGGGATGATGCTTTTCCTCGGCAACATCTCGCAAGGCAGCGGCAGATCGACGCGTTATCAAACCGGGTCTCAGTGCGCCTTTACGCACCGGCACCGCATGTCCGGTTAGGGGGGGAAGACGCGTAAAGACGCGCGGCTCCGAGTGCTTTCCGTTCCGTCGACCTTCGCGGAGGTTTCGGGAGTGAAGGCGGCGCGCCTCCTCCTCCTCCGCCCTCCTCATCCTCCCCGTCCTCCTCCTCCTCCTCCTCCTCCTCCTCCTCCTGCTCAGCCCGGGCTGCTCCTGTGCCACCAGGACGCGCCGAGCTCAGCGCCAGTCCGCAAAAACAACCAGCTCACTGCGCAGCGCACCACCTGAACGCGTCACGTCAACAAGTTTGCTCAATTCAAAACTGAATAAACTCACAGTTTCAACTCCTGGAACTAAAAAAAAAACCCAAAACTGACAAACGTCCATGTTTTTTGTTTTGTTTTGTTTTGTTTTGCCGGCGCGTAAAACAACACTCCAGTGGGCAGATCGTGTTTTAACATCTGCATGTATCCCTGTTCTTTCCAAAGCAACAACGAGGAGGGACTGGAGACACAAACACTGAGAAGCATGGAAAGTTTCTAAACACTCAGTTTGACGGATTTACGTTTTCAAAGAAAAAATACAGCAGATTTGGGGGCAAAAAGTGAAAATAACGGGAGACTGTGTAACGAAGTACAGTATATAACATGTTAGATATTATAATCTAATAAAGTCTCTCATGGGAGGATTTTTTTTTACAGAAATCCACAAAAAAGTTGATGATTTTAAGCCGTAAACGTGGAAGTATGTGTTTTCGCATTTATCTGAAATATAGTAATAATGTGACATGTGGAATTAATATTTTCGCATCGAATACAATTATAAACAACGACTGAGGAGAGTTGATGAGCGTCAAAGAATGTTCGATCAAATATTTGTTCAAAACTTTGAATTTAATCACTAAACAAATAATCTATCATTTTGGCGATCAGTTGTACATTTAATCATTTAAACTTTGACCCCATTCAACTTTTAAACAAGAGGATTGATGTAATTTTACAATTGTATTTTAATCAGAATAAAGTGTTTATTCATATAAAACCTTTATTTTTAACTTTCTTATAGAAACTTTTAAAATCATTTTGACGATAAAATAATTTACAGAAGTTTGTTTCACCAGGTACATTAAATCATGTGCTTGAATTAAAGTGACAATTAAAAAAACAAAACGGCACCAGTTTGAATGATTTAATTTTTTTAGAATAAACAGATTTTTAATAATTCCTCACGGAGCCACCAGGCGGCGCCATTGAGCAAGATTTAACACTGTGTGCTTGTTCTGCAGGTTTAAAGACGAACAGCCTCAAAGTTTCACTCAAAATCATTTTATTGTCATTCAAGTGTAAAAAAAAAAAAAAGGAGGCACACAAAATAATAACCTGTATAACTGAGTCGGTCAGACTCAGTGTGTGTGTGTGTGTGTGTGTGTGTGTGTGTGTGTGTGTGTGTGTGGCCGCAGTACAAAGTGTAGAAATCACACAAAAACAACAACTGGAAAACTAAAGTCCCTGCTGTTCCTGATCCGTCCACTGGGGGCGCACTGTGGCGACCAATGAGGACAGTACCCCCCCCCAAAAAAAAAAACACACACAAAAAAACACGTGATCTAAGAGTTTCGACAGGAGCACTTTTAAAAGACAAAGTTTCTGTAAAAGTGTCATTTGTGACGGTAAAAAAAAATCGCTTCTAAAGTCATAAAAACGACGTACGGTAGAATCAACGTCAAACATGTAACTAAGTACTCAGAGTAAACATCTGAAGTAATCTGTTGATAAGAAGCAGAAAATACCAGATCTTTACTTCAGAAATCACCTTTTTCACTATAAACGACAACGTGAGGTGAAGATTTACACAATATTGGATCCTAGGAGCTGCATTCAGAATCTGCTGTGTCTGTGTGAGCTGGACTGGCTCTGCCCACACACACACCCATCTATGGGGAAGAGGAGGAAGTACTTCCTCTCGTGGTGCCATGTGCCAGAGCAGAGCTGCCTGATTGTGGGAGGAGTCAAAGGGGGGAGGAGCCTACCTTGGTTGTGATTGGCTAAAACCCCCGATGACACTATGTAGGGTTTGATTTCTGATTGGCTGCTTGGAGCAACACACTTTTTAAAAGAGAGAGAGAGGGAGGACACACTTTCTTCACTTCTGGGGCGTCGTTCCAGGTGTGGGGGTGATTATTACTGTTGAAAAGTGTATTTTACATAATATGAACCTTTAAAGGATTAAAATAGAGGAATTGTGATTCAATTTCTTTTTAATGCAAAAATGAAAGTCACATTATCCACATTAAGGTGAAAACTTGACGTTTAAATGAAGGGATTGAAGTTAAGATGTGAAATCATTGGTAATAAACCCCAAACATCAGAAATAGGAATTAAAGTGAAAACGCAGGAAAATGAAAAACAAAAGAAGAAGAAGAATCAGATAAAAAGGCTAAAATTCTCCAAATGAGCTTCACTTTTCTTTTCACACGAATTTGATGAATCGCAGATTAAAACAACAGCAGCCGGAGCCGAGGACCTCCTGCTGAGTGCCGCCGCCGTACAGCAGACGTTTTACTGGACGTCCAACAGACGTTTTACTGGAAGTCCAGCAGATGTTTAATTGGACGTCCAGCAGACGTTTAATTGGACGTCCAACAGACGTTTTACTGGACGTCCAGCAGATGTTTAATTGGACGTCCAGCAGACGTTTTACTGGACGTCCAGCAGACGTTTTACTGGACGTCCAGCAGATGTTTTATTGGACGTCCAACAGACGTTTTACTGGACGTCCAGCAGATGTTTAATTGGACGTCCAACAGACGTTTTACTGGACGTCCAGCAGATGTTTAATTGGACGTCCAGCAGACGTTTAATTGGACGTCCAGCAGATGTTTAATTGGACGTCCAGCAGATGTTTAATTGGACGTCCAGCAGATGTTTAATTGGACGTCCAGCAGATGTTTAATTGGACGTCCAGCAGATGTTTAATTGGACGTCCAACAGACGTTTTACTGGACGTCCAGCAGATGTTTAATTGGACGTCCAACAAACGTTTTACTGGAAGTCCAGCAGATGTTTAATTGGACATCCAGCAGACGTTTAATTGGACGTCCAACAGACGTTTTACTGGACGTCCAGCAGATGTTTAATTGGACGTCCAGCAGACGTTTAATTGGACGTCCAACAGACGTTTTACTGGACGTCCAGCAGATGTTTAATTGGACGTCCAGCAGACGTTTTACTGGACGTCCAGCAGATGTTTTATTGGACGTCCAACAGACGTTTTACTGGACGTCCAGCAGATGTTTAATTGGACGTCCAACAAACGTTTTACTGGAAGTCCAGCAGATGTTTAATTGGACATCCAGCAGACGTTTAATTGGACGTCCAACAGACGTTTTACTGGACGTCCAGCAGATGTTTAATTGGACGTCCAGCAGACGTTTAATTGGACGTCCAACAGACGTTTTACTGGACGTCCAGCAGATGTTTAATTGGACGTCCAGCAGACGTTTTACTGGACGTCCAGCAGATGTTTTATTGGACGTCCAACAGACGTTTTACTGGACGTCCAGCAGATGTTTAATTGGACGTCCAACAGACGTTTTACTGGACGTCCAGCAGATGTTTAATTGGACGTCCAACAGATGTTTTACTGGAAGTCCAACAGATGTTTTACTGGAAGTCCGTCAGGCGTTTAATTGGATGTCCAGCAGACGTTTAATTGGACGTCCAGCAGACGTTTTACTGGAAGTCCAGCAGATGTTTTATTGGACGTCCAACAGATGTTTAATTGGAAGTCCAGCAGATGTTTTATTGGACGTCCAACAGATGTTTTACTGGAAGTCCAGCAGATGTTTTATTGGACGTCCAACAGATGTTTTACTGGAAGTCCGTCAGGCGTTTAATTGGATGTCCAGCAGACGTTTAATTGGACGTCCAGCAGACGTTTTACTGGAAGTCCAGCAGATGTTGTATTGGACGTCCAACAGATGTTTAATTGGACGTCCAACAGATGTTTTACTGGAAGTCCAGCAGATGTTTTATTGGACGTCCAACAGATGTTTTACTGGAAGTCCAGCAGATGTTTTATTGGACGTCCAACAGATGTTTTACTGGAAGTCCAGCAGATGTTTTATTGGACGTCCAACAGATGTTTTACTGGAAGTCCGTCAGGCGTTTAATTGGATGTCCAGCAGATGTTTTACTGGAAGTCCAGCAGATGTTTAGCTGATGTCCGGCAGACGTTTTACTGGACGTCCAGCAGACGTCCAGCAGACGTCCAGCAGACGTCCAGCAGACGTCCAGCCAGCATCCGGCCAGCTGATGACCGAACTAAGAAACACGACTCCAACTGCATCATTAATCTTAAATCTGGAACATCTTCAGTCTCAATCCTCCTCATTATAGCGAGACGTCTGAAAACCCAGCGCCTCTTTTCTTCAGTCCAAAATGTAAATAAACTCCAAACAGTCGATTTCCCGTCGTTTCCTCGAGCTCCTGGTGGGAAGATGTTCAGGACCTCTTGGCGTGAGGAAGACGGGGAGATTCCCTGTTCTACTGCAGATTATCAGACGATGAGGCCTTCAGAGAGCAATCACTGGAAAACCACTGTGACTCTTATTGCAGACTATCTCAAGGCCTTTTTAGAACCAAAACATTAAAAATCTCCGATATGTCAAAGAGGTGATGCTGGATTTATTACAATGTCAAGTATTATTTGCAAACAGGAGTTTATATTATTCCCAGTTTAGAATCAGGATTACCAGATATTCCCACTGTTTAAATGTCTAGACATCCTGAACGTGCTGATCTGATCTATGAGAAGCACCATTAATAGTTTCCAAGATAAGGAAAGGAAGATTTTTTTTTTCATTTCGTGGCTTTAAAACGGGCTGGTTCTGGTGATTAAAGTCTTTTTTTATCTTCCACTTTAAGTGTTAAAAAAAAAATACAAATAAAAAAGAAGCTGAAGCACAGCCACGTTAGCTTCCATGTTTCCAGCTTCAGGACCACAAAGGTTCTTTTGCTCTCTACTGATTCCAAACAGTTCAGGGTCATTGGTGTGACGAACACGTTTCCCCGCGAAACACCTAAAAGCCACAAAGCGTTAAGAAACGAAAAGGGTGACGACAAAAAAAAAGCTCAAAAAAACGATCCGGCGTGGCGAGAGAAGTGAGGCTGGCGTCGTAAGACTGAGGAAGCATTTGGCTCGTCACACTTTCCCGATCAAACTCTGACTATCGAGTTTTGAAGAGTCCCGAGGAAAAGTCGTCCCCCTGCAGGCCTCGTGTGAAGAAGCTGCATTAAAAAAAAAAACAACCTCCAAAGAGCAGAAGAAAGAGTTCAAAGGCGCACACCGGCTACTTCAAAGGGTTTTTCTCCAGAGGAACCCGCTGGTCGTCTGAAGCCCCTCCCCCTTCCCCCTCCGCCGGAGCCTGACGGGAGGAGGCGAGTCTACATGTCGGCTTTGACGATGGAGGCGAACATGCTGTCCTCCTGCTCCAGCAGCGTCTCCGGCTTGTCGTACTCCAGGATCTTGCCTCTCTTCATCACGATGACGAGGTCGGCGGTCAGGATGGTGTGGACGCGGTGCTGCGGTGACAGCAGACAGTCAACAAAACGCCCCCAGGTGAACCGTCGCGCTACGTCTCACGCCACTCCTTCACACTCTCGACTCAGTTTATTAAACATTTAATCAAGAAACGACCGTATTTTCTGGACCAGACGCTCCATCAACGTCACCAGTTTATTCTCCAGATGTGAATGTTGGTAATCTTCGTCCAGTTTTTATTCCGGAACTTTCTGTCTACCGGTTTCTTTTCTCGGGTTTCTCACTCTAAACTCTTTCTGCCCCTCCTGGTTTCTGACGCACTTAGTTTATCGCTAGCATTTTCTCTCGGAAACGCTCGCGTCCAGCAGTAATGGAGGTTTGTCTGTGGTCGCACAGTGACATCTAGTGGTCACAGGTGGTATTTACCACAATATTTCATTATCCAAGTCACATGGAATGTTAAGCAACAATAAAAGACATAAATTATGTGCAGCTTGTCCAGAAAATACAGTTTTTCCATCATCTATTATGAAATACACTCAAAATCAGTACATTTGCTTAAATGGTGTTTTTGGGGCTTTCTGTAAAATGCTACTGCATTTTATAGGATACATGTTTTTTTTTTAGATTAAAAAGATTCTGAGCGATTAAAGTTTTCTCGGGTTTTCAAGAGATACAAAGAGCAGGAAACTGGATTATGGAGCAAATTGGTTGAAATATGTTTTAGTTCTGGTTCTACAATCTATAGCTCTGATGACAAGTTTGAAATAAACCCCTCACTTTTAGTTATTTTACACTCAAGGTGGCGCCGTCACACAAGTCCTATTACCGAGGAAACGTTAACGTCAAAGTCAAGAATTGAAATGTCTTCAGCTTTTCCAGAGACACGAGGAAGTGAAAAGGTTTTGTTGCTCTGCTTCGTGTTTTGAAAGAATCCGCATCTCGAGATTATTTCCTCAATAAACTGACGCAAAATGATAATTGAGAAAATATTAGTTCAGAGATTTGAAAAGAAGAGCCAGTAAAATGTGTCCAGTTACTCACTTCAGCAGGTAACTAAAGTAACTTAACTCCACCTTGACTTCACATTACCGTATTCCACAGACTAGAAGTTGCACTTTCTACAGTCGTTTGGCTGCTTGTAAGGTTTTATTAAACTTTGACGAGATTTTATTTATTTATTTATTTTTTTTACTCTTCATGACTTTCCAGTGAACAAACGTCACAACACTGCAAACTGTAATCAGATTACACTACATGCACACGAGGACCTCTGGGTAAAGAGCGTGCAGGAGTTTGATTTTGGTACCAACCGACTGTCAGTGGCTGTGAAGCTTCAGCAGACCCGGAGCCAGAGAGAGAGAGAGAGAGAGAGAGAGCGAGAGAGAGCGAGAGAGAGAGAGAGCGAGAGAGAGCGAGAGAGAGAGAGAGAGAGAGAGAGAGAGAGAGGTGGGCTGAGCCGACCCGGGTCTACTTGTGAGTCCTCACTAGCACACTGAAGAGACTGTCCGCCTGAGTCAGCAGGTTTGGACCTGAGTCACTTTCCACCAAGATCCCAGAGGAGAAGACCAGAACCTGATCGGCGTCCAGGATAGAGGACACTCGATGCTGAGAGAGCGAAGGATGAAGGATGACAGAGGAGAGGAAACATGAAAGACAGAGGAGAGGAAACATGAAAGACAGAGGACAGGAAACATGAAAGGTAGAGGAGAGGAAATATGAAGGACAGAGGAGAGGAAACAGCAAAGGGAAAAAGCGAATATAGGTTTAATTAGTAAGAAAAAAGGGTAACGAGGGAAAGAAGGAAGAGAAATCAGCATCGTGAGGAAGGAAGTGAACGGAGAAAGTAAATCTACGAGGAAGATGTTAGTGAGAGAAGGAAGATCAGGAGAAACATTTCCTGATGGAAGAACGTCGAGTGAAGGAGAAAACAACCACATCCATTATCTATCCTCTATATCTATCCTCTATAACCTATAATATATCCTCTATAATCTACTGTCTATAATCTATCGTCTATAATCTATCGTCTATAATCTATCGTCTATAATCTATCGTCTATAATCTATAATATATCCTCTATAATCTATCTATAATCTATGGTCTATAATCTATCTATAACCTATAATATATCCTCTATAATCCATCCTCTATAATCTATCTAGAATCTATGGTCTATAATCTATCTATAACCTATCTATAATCTATCCTCTATGACCTATCTAGAATCTATGGTCTATAACAGACGTGTGTCATGTGTTGAATGTGTTGCAGAGCGAGGGACTCACTGCGATGGTGACCACAGTTCGGTCTGCGAACGCCGTCATCACGACCTTCTGGAGGATATTCTCCTGGAGAGAGAGACATTCAATATCAGTGAGTTACCATGGTGACCGGGGTCACCATGGTAAGTCGGGGTCGACTCAAGTAGAAGAAGAAGAAGAAGAAGAAGAAGATGACGAAGAAGAAGAAGTAGAAGTAGAAGTAGAAGTAGAAGTTTGTCACTTTCCCGCTTTATTTAAGTCAAAGTTTGATTTAGAATTTTTTATTTATTTATTTTTTTTAAACGAAGAAGATTTAATGGAAAATGGAGGAAAATACAAACAAATAAAAGTCTAAACATGTAAATCCTGACTCAGGCCTTCATATTATGTTATTCTGCATTAAGAATATTCAAAACGAAAGTTGCTGCAGATGAAAGTTTGGCGAGATGGTTGAGGGTGAGATGGTTGAGGGTGAGATGACCGGAGGGTGAGATGACCGGAGGGTGCTCTCTAACCCACCGTGGCCATGTCGATGGACGCCGTGGCCTCGTCCATGATGAGGATGCTGCTCTTCCTCACGAAGGCTCGGGCCAAACAGAAGAGCTGCCGCTGCCCCACGCTGAAGTTCTCGCCGCCCTCAGTGACCACGGCGTCTGAACGGCGCACACACACACACACACACACACACACACGTCAGGTCACAAAGTGTCCGGCTCGCCATCCGGGAGCCGTAGCGGCGGCGGCGGCGGAGGGAAAGTTACCGAGGCCTCCCGGCAACGTCTTCACCATGTTCTTCAGCTGGGCGATCTCCAGAGCCTCCCACAGACGGTCGTCGGTGCACATCCTCTCCGGGTCCAGGTTGAACCTGAAACACAGGCAGAGGAAACCTTAATGAGCGAGCCTCCTAAGCCCCGCCCCTTAATCCAAATCAATCCCCTTTTTTTTCTCCCCCATTTCCAATCAAACGCAGACGACAATCCGTTTCTAATTCTTGAGAAGAAAAGAAAAGAAAACAAACAGCAAAGAAACAAAAAAAACACTTTGAGTCTCCCGTCGTTTCTTTGTCTTTTAATAATTTTGTCTGTAGGGTGTTTTAAAATGCTTTTTATAATTCATTCCAGGCACGTGACAATTCAAGCGTGCAATCACATATATAATCACACACACACATATATTATCTGACTATCGAGTTTTGAAGAGTCCCGAGGAAAAGTCGTCCCCCTGCAGGCCTCGTGTGAAGAAGCTGCATAAAAAAAAAAACCCTCCAAAGAGCAGAAGAAAGAGTTCAAAGGCGCTGCTTCAAAGGGTTTTTCTCCTATATGTATATATATATATATATATATATATATATATATATATATATATATATATATATATATATATATATATATATATATATATATATATATATATATCATATCAAAAAAGTGTTCTAGAGTATTGAGCAGGAGACTCTCCTCTGTCATGAAATAGAGTTTTGAAGCCGATACGATATTCGCCTTGAGAGGAGATAGCGTTTGCAAATCTTATTTTGAAAGGCAAATTGCGGACTTCCTGTTGGTTTTAGTGTAATCGGGGTATCAGTAGGTCTTGACGATAGTTTTCGTTTCATCTCTCTACGACATTCCTACTGGCGTTTTACTGTTTCTAGGTGGCGCTAGAGAGCAGATTTTGCCAATTTCTTTACATTTCCTTACGTTTTTTGGCCAGCGTTGACGAACGTGACGAATTTGGTGAGTGTCTGAGTGACGCGGCAGAACAAAGGACTGAACCAGCGAGGCCTCGTCCTCGTCGTCACACAGAAACCTTGTGATGAATTCACCACTTCATTCCTTCCTGGTTTGGTTTCCACAGTAAAGCTCGTGGATGTTGAGTGAAAGCTGCACACAGTCGCAGGCCGAGGGTCTCAGTGTGAATGTCTTCACCTCGGGCCGAGTCCTGCTCTCCCGCCTGCGTCCAAACAAACAGCACGCCGTCTTCCGTCTCCGACAACAAACACGCGGTCACCGAAGCGCCCGGCGGTGCGAGCACGCCGCCGCCGCTGCTGCCTCCGCCTCAGCCGCCGCCTGAGCCTCACAGGACGAGGGAAACCTCCGCCGAACTGGCCCGGCCGTGACGTCGGCGCCCGAGTCAGACCGCGGCCTGACCGCGGAATCCCGCCGCGATTTACACTGGTCACCCCGCAGCTGGGGCGCCAATCAATCAGGACGGAGCGGCGGCTGCACCTCGGCTCTGTTTACTCAGATGTTCGGTCACAGCGCAGATCCTCCCTCTGGATCGCTGCCGGGGAACCGAGAGGCTCGCCTTCCGTTTGTCCCAGGAGGTTTTCAACCGACAGGGTGAGGTCACGGACAAGGTGAGGTCACGGTCAAGGTGAGGTCACGGACAAGGAGAGGTCACGGTCAAGGAGAGGTCACGTACAAGGTCACGGTCAAGGAGAGGTCACAGACAAGGTCACGGTCAAGGAGAGGTCACGGACAAGGTGAGGTCACAGACAAGGAGAGGTCACGGTCAAGGAGAGGTCACGTGCAAGGTCACGGTCAAGGAGAGGTCACAGACAAGGTCACGGTCAAGGAGAGGTCACGGACAAGGTGAGGTCACAGACAAGGAGAGGTCACGGTCAAGGAGAGGTCACGTACAAGGTCACGGCCAAGGAGAGGTCACGGTCAAGGTGAGGTCACAGACAAGGTCACGGTCAAGGAGAGGTCACGTACAAGGTCACGGTCAAGGAGAGGTCACGGACAAGGTGAGGTCACAGACAAGGTCACGGTCAAGGAGAGGTCACAGACAAGGTCACGGTCAAGGAGAGGTCACGGACAAGGTGAGGTCACAGACAAGGAGAGGTCACGGTCAAGGAGAGGTCACCTGCAAGGTCACGGTCAAGGAGAGGTCACAGACAAGGTCACGGTCAAGGAGAGGTCACAGACAAGGTGAGGTCACAGACAAGGAGAGGTCACGGTCAAGGAGAGGTCACGTACAAGGTCACGGCCAAGAAGAGGTCACGGTCAAGGTGAGGTCACAGACAAGGTCACGGTCAAGGAGAGGTCACGGTCAAGGAGAGGTCACAGACAAGGTGAGGTCACAGACAAGGTGAGGTCACGGACAAGGTGAGGTCACGGTCAAGGAGAGGTCACGGTCAAGGTGAGGTCACAGACAAGGTGAGGTCATAGACAAGGTGAGGACAACAGGTCTCCTCCTCCTCCTCCTCCTCCTCCTCCTCCTCCTGCTTCAGTCCTTCACATGTTCACCATCACCCTCCCACAGCTCCAGAAGCTTGGGGTCAAAGGTCGTCACTCAGTGAGCGCTGAGTCCGAACGGCGGCGTCACGGAAACAAAGAGCTGAGACCCGACGGAGGTCGACTGATTTTCAAACGGGGGCGTTGCGTCAGTGGAGCTGAGGCCACTCTGCTCTCATAAACCAACAAAACACAACCTGGTCGCCATGGAAACAATCCTGTCGAACAACAAGCGGCAGGAAAAGACCCACGGAAGAGAGAAACTGAATCCGGGTCTGAGCGACGCAGCAGGACGCTTCCACCAGAGTTCTGGTTTGAATCCAGACCCTTTGAACTTCCAGGACTTTATTTTGTAGGATCTCAGAACATGAATCTTTCCATCTTCTTCTCAAAGTACGAGCTCAACAAGCAACAGCTCAATTCGAGTCGACAAATACATTAAAAACCACCTGTTTGACCTCCGACCTCTGACCTCCACTATTTAGTTATTGATTGCTTTGTATGTATTTCATCAACTTTTTCACTAAAACTATTGAGCCGAATCTGGTGATATTTTCATGGACGGTCTGTCATCATACAAGGAACAATCAATTAGATTTTGAGAGCGATGGGGGTCAAAGGTCAAGGGTCCTTCGTGTTTTAATCATCAACGCCAACCAACGTCAAAAGGTTCCGCTTTAATTCCCCGTCCCTCCGATATTCCACGTGAGGCAGTGACATCCTCGCCCTGGCGAGCGGCTGGAGGCGGGGTCAAAGGTCAGGGGTCACACAGAAATTGTAAAAATGCGTGAACGTCGGTGTCAAACATTGAAAACATGAAGGAATTCAGACGACCATGACAAGGAAGACGCGGCGGACCCAATGACCCTGTACATCCTTTGGTTTCCATGGAGACAAATGTGGCGTTGGCGACGGTCTGCGCCCTACCGAGCGTAGCTCTAGTTCTGGTGTCTGATTCATCTGACGGGTTGGATGATGTGTGTGTGAGTGTGTGTGTGTGTGTGTGTGTGTGTGTGTGTGTGTGTGTGTGTGTGTGTCACCTGATGGAGCCGCTGAACAGGACGGGGTCCTGCAGGATGATGGACAGCCTGGAGCGCAGCGTCGGCAGAGGCAGTGTGCAGATGTCGATCCCGTCGATGATGATTTTACCTGCAAAACGGAAAAAAAACCCCACAGAAATACAATAAATACAATCAAACCTTTATGTTCCTCGTCTTCTTTTCAGCTGCAACAGAAACAAACTATGCTGAACGACGGTCCAGGTTAATTGTGTGATATGGCGCCGTCCCGATACAACATCAACGGATCTCAATCCTGTTTTTTAATCCCATTTGGGGGGAGAAACGACTTGATCTCACTCAAACCGATATTAGCATCACATTTCCTTGAAATCTCCTGAAATTACAGACTGAAATCAACACCAGTCCGTGTTCTAGAGCAGTGGGGGGGGGGGGCGATAATGGAGCCTTTACAACATGTAAACAGTCTTTAAGTTATTTGAGTTACAAACTGTTTGGCTGCAGGTTTCAACACGTTTTTATAATATTTTGATATTTGAAACTCGTTGAGGACTTTCAGAGAGAATTGAATCCCCCTTTAAAAGCTATAAAACCTCCATTTAATGTTCCTGAAATGATCCTCGCTTGTAAACAAAGCTTTAAATGAATATTTGACTGACGGTTAGAGGAAAATAAAGATTCTGAGATCATTAAATTGAGCTGACGTCTCGTTCGTCTCTTCACGCCACGAGAACGGTTCAGTGAAATGCGAATGTGCCTTTTTATGTTTTCTCTACCGCAGATAATAAACGGGGACAGCGCCACCTGTAGGTCACGAAATGTATAAAACATGCATAACTCATTAACAAACTTCAATGATTCACTTTTTTTTATTATTATTAATATGTGACAATGTTATTTTTTATGTACTTGAAGCTCAGAAGTCTTATGAGATTTTAAATAGGCCGCAGTGGATCTCAATGTGATTTAATTCTATTTCCATTGTCTCAAAGCTGCTTCAAGCAATGGAGGAACTTCATTTATCTCGTTCAAGCTGACAGTACGAGCTTTACATTCGCCTTAAAGCTGCTGGACGTGTACACAAAGCAGAGCCTTGAATAAATACTCAGTCCTTGTTGAATTGTGCAGTAAACTTCAGGA